>NC_134953.1:10825000-11002500 GCF_965638725.1 Aptenodytes patagonicus | reverse complement strand
CTGTGTCCACGGCTTGGCTGGGGGCGATGCCGCATCAGTGTCCGCAGCAGGCACTGCCTCTAGGTAATGCCCGTGCCGAGGGCCAGGCCGGGCAGCAGAAGGGGCAAGTATTCTTCGAGGGGACACGGCATGTCACACCCAACAAGGCTTGTCCTCTGCAAAGGGATGTTGATGCAGCAGATGAAGTGGTTTTTCTGCAAGGACACAGCAGCCTTTCAAAAGGTAGCAAATGCTTTCTCCGAGTTACTCAGTTACACGTTCCAAACTCCCAAACTACACAAATCTCCTGAGAAAATGCAAGTCAGTCAGAGAGAAATCTTGGAGCCACTTCAAACGTTTTGCCAATAATTCATGCAATGAGATTAAAAAAGCCATTTCTTCCTTTGCCAAGTACACAGAGACCAGAGTGTTCTCTATTGTGTAGGAACATCACAGCATGTAGCATTTGACAAGGAAAGGTCACCAGGGAGGGGCCACAACTCCTTTTTTAAGAGGCTGCTACCGGTGTCCTTTGGAAAAACTGGTTTTACTCTGTAGCAAAAGCCATAATTGAATGCCCAGCTAACTGGGCTGAAATACCTGCCTGTGGTTTCTTTTAAAGAGACTCTGTTGGAGGGTTCTCTGCTCTCTATCTGACCTGGGCCCAATCTTCCAGTGGTGTAAATCAGCAGATATCCATTGATTTATCCTGTCTGAGTACTTTAGCGCTCTAATGCCACGCTGCAGCAAGGGCAAGATACCAGGCAGCAGAAAGAAGCTGAGAGCAGGGGCTCGGGTTCAAAGGAGCCTCAGGGTATGATGTGCCCGATTCCCCCAGGCTTCCAGGGACGTACGGCATCTTTTTCAAGGGAGTAAGAAAGCTACTGGAAACTAGCCCTTAGTCAGATTAGGTAGGACAGGGACAGACAGACATTAGGAGCCACAAGCAAATGACCATAAATCTAGTGATGCTTCCCAAAACGCTTCTTCACCCACACTGACGGATGGGTGAGGAACAAATTCCAGCCACGGTGGATCTTTTAGCATGGGTGCCACTTCTCTCATTCTCTAAGACAACAGTTGTGGCCCCACAAAAATCCAGCCACAGCGAACATGGAGGCTTCTACAAGACACAACATGAAGAACTTCTCTGGAAACACACAGAAAACCTCTGAAAACAGTTTGCTGAATCAAGCGGCAAGTTTATGGGATGGGATAGACTTCAAAATACCATTGGAAATCTTTGCCAAAACACCACTGTGGTGTTAAGGACAGCTTGTGAGACACCACAACAGAAACACGGATCCAAAATCCCCTCTCACTGTAATCAAAATGGAGCCATTTCATCATGACCGATTTCATTGTGTCATTATCAATTTATCCCATGTGAAGGGAGAGATGACCCTCAGGCCCCAGGGGATTTAGAAAATGCTACGGGAGGGTGAGGAGCATATTGGGTGTCTCTGAAAACACCACTAGAAGCTGTCTGTAGAAATCCCACAACAATCTCAGACACAGACCATCCTCGCAGGGAGACACAATAGCAGGACAAAGCCAGGCGGCAGGGCTATTAGAGGATCCGTGGAAGTAAGAATGCAGGAAATATCAGGCTGTCCAGCCGGTGGTCTGTCTAAGCCCATAACCTGTCTCCAACAGTGAGTGTAATTCAGAAAAAAAACCAAACTCTGCAAGAGGTAATTATATAACAAGGTACAAGTAACAAGATTTTCATGCAACTTCCTCCCAAGCACTGACAGTTTCCAGCTGGCTCCTCCGCAGAGCAAATCCCATCCCAGACTCGACTGTACCTTTATAATTCAGGATTTCCTTGCGATCCGCCTGAAACAGCCCATCTCTTTTTGTATCTTTCCAAGATCACGGCCTCATCAAATCGTTGTGCTGTGGAGTTTCATCACTAACAGTGCACTGGGCTGAAATAAAAAAACAAAAAAAGTATTTTTTCTACCAGTGGTGAGTTACTACTAATTCAATTTCAGCGGCTGCCAATCACTGATTTCTAGAGAGGCCCATGAAAGGCTACTTGTTTTTTTACCGAGCAAATAGAAGGCATTCTGGTAGTTGTTAAAGAGTTTCTAGGAAATGGCAGGAGAATCAGAAAACCCTGTGGCAATAGCAGGATGACTTCCGTGTGTGTGTGTCTGTGGAGGGAGAGCCTGGTGACTCCGGCTGACGGCATGACCCCCTGGCACGCCAGGCACACAGGCCTGTGTGCTTCATAGCTGTGGACACAATTAACTGATGGAATTCGATCTGACCGGTAAACCTAATGAGCTGGGTTGATACAGGGATGCCAGTAAATCCCAGCAACTTCTTTGATAGTTACAGGAGAGTCACCTCCTCACCCGAATCAGTACAGGTTACACAACTGCTGTTTACACCAGCACCTGAACACCCTGCCCACCACAGCTCACGCTGTTTCATCTTGGGACATTATGGAAATACCCAGTGGAAATACCTGTGATTATCTTGTAGGTGGCAGCTGCAATTCCTGGGAGACAGAAAATAGATCCTCCATTAAAAATGAGAATTTTCACCTTTGTGGGGATCTTTCTTAGGGCGTATTGGGATGGAAGATGACATTACAGGACCATTCATAAAAACTGTAATGTGATGTCCCCTTTCTAAAGGTCATTGGTAGCAAAGCCCACCATGAAGCCAATAAAATTTCTATGTTTATGTCATCTACTTGTCACTGCTGGCCAGCAAATTCCAAAAACAAAACACACCAAGAGTCCCGCTTGATGGCAAAATAAAAAAGCACCAACATTAGCTTGTGACATGCTACAAAATGGCAAAGGGATCAGACCTGCTTTAGAGATTACGAAGTGGAGAGAGAATGAGAAAAGCCTGTAGAAATACCAAGAGTCTACCTTTTTTTGCATCTGTGGATAACAACTCGGTGGTTCCAGCAGGTTGTGGGACCTGCAGCGCACGTAGGGAAGGACTTGCAGAACCCTTGGAAGATACCATTTATTATTCAGCTGGAAACACAGTTCACGCCAGTGGGATTTGATCTCCCTCATAAATGTGAACAATTTTTACTTAGAGCAGTCAAGTGACCACTAGGGCTTCTTCAGCCTGTGGGAATGCAGAGTACAGTTTTCAGCAGTTTTATTAACTTTAGTTTAAATCACTTCCAGTACTGATCCCCCTAAAGATCAAAGCTGTTCCATCATTTATACCTGGCAGGCAGTAAAACCCTTACGTAAATCTGTAAGTCCCCTTGTTAAGTTTAACATTCATCACTTAACAGCACTTAGCAGCCAACCAGGGGAGAGTGTGCCTGCTAGGCCCAGCCGGTCCCATCTGCATCTCTGTATCGAGGATCCAAGGCTACGTAAAAGGAGTCAAAGGCTTTGTCTGATATCTGCTCCTCCAAAAGACACAGATGGGAGATGGCCCTTGGAGAATGCATCTTTGCTCCCCATTTCATCTGTGCCCCCACAGTAGCTATGTCTGAATTCCTTAAGTTACTAGGAAATCTCAGAGAGCCGCAGAAAACATTTTGTGCCTAATGAGGCCTTCTTGGACCACAGTGTCATCAGACACTACCATGTCCTGCTAATGAGCTTCTCTCTGTGCAGTGTGGAGCTGCACTGAACTGAACTCTCCCCATAGGACGACACGCCGTGAACGACACGCCGTGAACTGGCAGATTAAACTTTCCACTGGACCAGGGACAGTTGCAAGGCACTGGGACGGCATCCAACTTCAGCTAAGCAGAGTAGGGATTGAGAACATGAATTTATAACCAGCAACCATCAATGAGGCGTAGGGAGCCATGTGTACAACATACACTTGGGGAAGAAGACTGGGGACTAGAGAAGAGTTGATTCCACCTAATGTAGGGCAGGCAGGACACAAAAGGACCATATCCATCCACTAGAAAACAATATGGGAAAATACAGAGACACGACCATCATGCCTTTTTAAAAAAAAAAAAAAAAAAAAGAACAAAAAGGGCAGAAAATAGATACATCCAACTAATATTTGGAAGCAATGCTTCCCCTCTTTGGGTTTAGAAAATACATCCTGTACAGCCAAGGATGTTCGGAAGGAGATCCAGCAGCCCTAGGCAGGGGCTGTAGCAGCAAGAGGGCAAATGGCCCATCCCTATATCCCTAGGAGATGACAGGCCTGGAATGGAAACTGTGATAGAGGGAGCAATGAAAGACAAGGATGTTTAGATAGTGTAGTAGCAGGAACTACACAAGACAACAACAGAAAAACTAGACGATGGAGAGATGGGTACCATCCAGAAGAAAACTGCAGCTACCCAACACAGCAGTTTCTGTTCCCCTTTGACTGGTGTAAGTACAGAGCCCCTGCTATACGACGTGCCAAACCATTTCTTTGGGAAACACTTTTTCCTGAAGTTTCCTCCTCTTTTTATTTCTCCTTTTCCCCCTCCTTCCTCTCTCCTGCTCCCCTCCTCCCTCCAGGCAGAGATATGTTTCTCTCAGCTGCTTCTGTGCCTGTGACTTTACTGCACGGGGGAAGTCAGTCCGGAAGGTCACCTCTTTCATCAAGTATTCTATTTGCATCCAAAATTGTATGTACATGAAAAATGTGGTCGTGTGTTGCACCTAGCTGCAGACGCAGATGAAATTCTGTGGAAAGCCTGATGCACACTAACCTTTGCAGATGGTGCAGCTATTGCTGAAAAATGGATTGCTTAATAAAGCATATCATCCGACATATTTGCTGCTTGGCTAGCCAAATAGAAGTTGTTTTTTGCACAAATTTCCTTGTCAAATTTGTCAATGTTCATGTCATTTTTGCTTTAGGTCACAGAGCAAGGTGCAAATTCTTGGCATCTTTACTAGTTGCAAGCCAATTTCGGCTATTTCTAACAATGAAGTGAATTTCTCTGCGGATAAGACACTCACTTTATGGGGAGGAAAGGAAAACAGCAGGAAGTGGCTAATTTTTTTTCTGGGATTTTTTTGTTGTTGCTTTCTCTCTCTTCTTTTTTCTCTTTCTTTCTGAGGGATAATGTTTGCATTCATTTATGGACCTTGTTAATTCATAGCAGAGAGAAAGAGGCCTTTTAGCCTGTTAAATAATTTATTTTGTTTGACTATTTGGTGCAAGATGCTCACAGATTTTTTTGCATTGGTGCACAGAAAATGTATCCCTTTGTGTAGGAAAACTTGCAAGAGAAGAAAAGATCCATTCCTTCGGCATTCTCAGATGTGGAAAGCAGGGGATTCTCTCCTTCTAACTGCTAGAAGAGTCATTTTTTTAAGCCTCACAACCTCCTACGCTAAAAGCCACATAATGTATCTGTTTTGTTTTTCTACCTGCTCTATATTCTTTGGCTCTGCCTACAGACACATCGTGTTTCCTGCTCAGAAGCACTGTTTTCAAGCCTATTCCCTTACTCCTGGGTTTCAGACCTTTTTGCTACTGGTCCCACACATAGTCATGGCAAGCAGCTCTACTCAGAAGCAAAAGTGAAGACTGCCATTACCGTGTTTGCTACGATAACGGCCTCAGCTGGGGGGGAGCTTTTAAAAATGCAGCATGCTTTTATTGCACTGCCACGAGGAAACAGTACCAATCACAGACACTGGGGCGCAGTCCATCAGGAAGGCCACAGGGAACATGAGCAGCTCATGTAAGCAAATATGGTGCATGCGTGGAAGGGCTGGAGCCCCATTCAAGCCCTTCCTCCACCTCATGGCACGGCCAAGTCAGGTCACGGGAAAGAGGGCGCTTCTGGGCCTTGGTGGCCCCTCAGAAGACCAGACCCTGCTCCTTCAGTGGTGCTGCGTGCAGTGCTGGCAGCATGCACTTTGGGGTACAGAGCTCCACATCCAGCCATCCACCCCGATATACCACAGTTCATCCAGCCCTCTACAAGGAGGGCTGCAATTTAGGTGTCAGGCATGGTACTTATTTTGCATTTCCCATCTTGTTCAGTACCTCAGCGGATACAGTGTTTTCCATTTACTAGTAACAGATGCATTCCTCTCTGGGCTGTGCTATATTCCTGCAGCAATTACGTTTCTCTTTGGAGGATTCATTTCTCCCTGAATACCCACCCCATACAAAGTCCTTTATCAAGTACAACCTTTTCCAAAGATGCACCATTTGCCAAGTGCATCCCCCAGTGATCTATTCCTATAAAAGGAGGGCTTTGCTACAGGACACAGGCATTTGACATAATCCCATTTGCCTCCCAAATAGGCTGCCCCTTCAGAAAGTACATTCTTCTGCAAGGAACATTTTGTTTACAAGGTTTATTTTGTTAGCAGGTGTATTCCCACTAGTAAGTTTTCCACTGCACCATTTTTTTTTAAAGGTCTTGTTTGGTAGCCAGATAGCCGAGACTGCCTGTGATAAAGCCAGCACAAGTGATTAATAGCAAAGTCTCTGCCATTTTATTATTAATAGCAGTGTGTTGACTCAATTAAATCCAGCCTGCTTTTTTTGGCAGGCCTTCGCAATTATACATATCATTATGGGCTGCAGCCCAAATGCATCCTGGGAGTAGACCAGAACTCCACATTAACTTTTTCTGGCTCTCTCTTTGCAGGTTGGCCACTGTAACATGTGGGCTATAACCAATCCGGGCTGCTTCGGGGATGGCAGAATAGAGAAAGAAGGACAAATGGCAGAAGTGGGGATCACACCTAGAAAAGGCATGCTCCCCCACAGCCATAAATAGCCTGGCAAGCACATCCCGGATCCACCCCTCCACACTGAACCCCATAAACACAGTGTAATGTGTCTGGACAGTACCTGTTACCAGCAGGGGTGATTTTCCAGCACGCTGAAGGGAGTGTTCAGTAATCCCTTCCAAAACAGGCTTGCAAGCAGCTTGGCCTGGCTTGAAGAGCCACCGAACCGAGGTTCAAGCCTGTATTTTGAGACAGGCTCCAGCAACTTGTGTTTCATGGCGGGGAGAGACTCATCTCCTAGTAAAGTTGGAACACCCCAACTCAATGTACCCCGAAGCACGCTGTAGGCATACTCTAGTGCTGTACACACTGCCCCTACCTTTTGAAACATTCCAACTAGTCTGCTGGGAGGAAAGCCAGTCATGGGGCTAAGGCATAAGACTAGGACAGAGCCAAATTAAGTTCTCAGCCCTGATATGGACTCCATGTGTCATTGCAGGCGAGTCTTCTATTCATACAAAGTCCTGGGGCATTTTCTGTAGCCTCCAGACTCAAGAGATCCATGAGTCATTTAGATCACTTATTATTTGGGAGCACCAAGCTTGGGTGCCTAAATGGTCAATGCGGAGATGCAGAGACAAAGGTAGGTTGCCTTACCTTGGGTTTTGAAGGAAGCCAGATTCTGGGGACCCTGGACAGCTGGTGAAGTGAAGCACTTGTGGTTTTCTCACAGCCTTTTGTGACAGCCCATCCATAAAATGATGTCCTGTTAATCATGGGAGAAAGCTCTTTTTGGATGTGAATCTCATTAGACTTGTATATACAGCACCTAGCACAGTGACAGCCTGATCTGAGTTTTAGGCCTTGCCATCACCCGGGTAACAAATCATAGTCACGAAGTGCTGGAGGAACAACCAGGTCTGGCCCCTTGCAAAAGCAGCATATGTTGCCCAGCAGCACTGACCCATCACTGTCCTTTGCAGACTGGGTGGGCTTTATCTTCCTGCAACCTGCTAACCAGAACTGGCAACTGCAGTTATATCCCCTAGCACGCATACAATCTATGATACCTCTCACTATGACTGCCGGATTTTTCTTCCCAAGCCTACTGCTCTCTACAGCTGCAGATCTGGATTCTTCTCTCCAGTGGAGCCTGGAAATGTCCCACCTTCCTGTAGGCACCCAGGGCACCACCCCTCTTCCTGCAGCATTAGAGGAGATCCCACCAGTCACAGCTCAAGCCCCACAAAAACCAGTAGATCCTGTTTCCCATTACCTCAACACAGGGAGCTTTGCAGCTGAAGGCTCTTTCCAGCTTGTGCTACTTCATCTTCCAGAAGCCCATTAAGACAGGAGGGTACACTGTGCTTTCCATCCCGGCTTGGCCTGTCTCCATCCATGTCGTCCATCTGGTTTATTTGCTGGCATCAGACAATCCACAGCTGTGGGGCTCTTGCTAAACCAGGGTGGAAGAGTTTAAGTGCTTGGCCTATAATCTCCTCCTAGTGCCTTTGTGGAAATAATTCTGCTGCTGGCTGGACAAAGGAGTGCAGAGGAGCTCTGCTGTCTATATTCCCCTGTACAGCTCTTGGCAGTTGCAGAGAGGACTTCGTTTGTACCCAGCTCCAGCCATTGATGAAGCTGATAGTTGCAGAGTAGGACTGCAGCACTGAATATGGGTGACAGACCACGTGTGTCCCACAGATCTATAGATCTGGCAGATCTGTGCAGGTCCTCGAGGAAAGTTCCCATGAGTCTGTGCAGATGCTTAGCTCCATAAGCCCCTCTTGGCTGTCCCAGACAAGGAACAGCCCAGTTGGCACCCACAACTGAGCTTTCCCTTGTGAAGAGGGGGTGTATTGCTATTTCTACAGACCCAGATGGTGGGTGGCTTCCCACCATCACCTCCCTTGCTTCTTCCATCCCAGAGGGTGGATTTCCCAACCTAAGGCCAAGCTTTGGCAGGAAAAGCCTCCAAACTCTCACCTCCCTTTCTGAGGGCCAAAGCAGAGCCTGTGAAGAGTGAGTGCCTCTCCAAGGAACCTCAGCAACACGAACAAACGCCACCTGTGACAACACGGAGTTCAAGTACCCTCAGTGTGCCTGGGAAAGACCCAGGGAGTTCTGGCAGACGGGATGCACACATAGCAATGGGGAAGAGGGGGCCAGGAGGATTGATGGAGATATTTGGGGAGTTTTTACAACCTGTGTTTCTTCCCAGACAAAAGAGGCTGCAGATTCATGGCTGTGGCTTACAGGAGTGCCTCTCCTAGCAGTATGCCTGCTTTGCCCACGCCTATAGCCATAAGAAAGACAAACACAACTCTGGCCGATGGTCTTCAGAAATCTGCTTAAAGAAGACGTACCCTTCATGGACTAGGTGGACACAGCAGCCACATCCACATGATGACTGGACGATGCCACTTTGTTTAAAAATACATTAAGAATCTAAGACACTTGTTCTGTTCTTGTTTCAACAGGAATCTCTTTTTGATTTTTAGATATATGGCACTGCCCATCTATGAAGCTGGGCAGAGGAAAAGGACTTTTTTTGCAGGATATTAGAAGCAATAGTCAATTCCCTTCCAAACACACATGCTTTCCCCATTACCATATAAACAGACCCAGACTGACCCACATCTCAAACATGGAAAAACAGGACTCAAGCATTACTCTAGAGAACCCAGTCACAGTCCAGCACTCAAAGTTTCATTATCTAGAGCAACATCACATCTCCTACTCTAGACATGGGGCTACTGCCTTCCAGTGTGATGTCATCAGTTCCCTCACTTCAAAGCCTTTTTATTTTTAAGGGCAATGCCAGACATTCAGAGAAGCCAAAGTACTTAAGCCCACTGGTAATAAACCAGAATGCATATTGCCTCAGTGACTAAATCTGCCTTCCTCTGAGACTTCCCTTAACCCCAGGATGAGCGACCACCAGAGAGGAGATGATCAGACATTTGCAAGGGCTGTCCCTGTCGCCCCAGGACCAGTCAGTGGGAACTGAGCTGTTATTGCTTCTCTGATATCAGTTACGGCAGGAGCTTCCTTGCCTTGTGGCTGAGGCTGCGTTGTACCAATGACTCACAGAACATAACTTAACCATGTAAAATGTCATCCTGTGTTTGCCATTAATAAGCTTTCAATTAATAATACAAATTTCGAAGAATACCCCGAGCCTGAAACTCAGCGCTGTGCTGCCTAGCAGAGCCAATCAGGGCGCTCTCAGAGTCAAGCCACAATTAAGTAGTTTTGCTTTCCAGGAAAGATCACTCTTTGCTGCCGCGGTTGGAAAACCCCAACCCCAGCATATATACAGACTGTACCGCTCCATGTGGGATAAGGCCTCCTGTGACTTAGAGGATCCCAGGAAAGCTTTCAGACTGGGGTGCAAAGGTTTTATTTTTAAATATCACAAGACCTGACACTGCTTACTTGCTGGTGTAAGTTACCCACTGATGTACATGGGGTTGATCAGCTGTAGAAGCAGGAAGACAAGAACCAGAGCTGTGTTTAGGAGGGCCATAGTCAAAATCAAATGCATCCAAAATCACAGGTCCTATTGCGATGCCAGCTGACACCAGATCTTCCACCACATATGCAGTTTTTCAATACCCAATGTATACACATGAACTTTTTCCCTGTTCTCAGCACAAGCACACAGGAAACCACGGGCAGATTTAGGCTTGCATCAAACACACATCACACATCTGAAGGCAGATCTAAAAAGCATGAGGACACTGCCTAGGCCACGTGTATGCCTCTCACACACATAAAGGCAAAGACAAGGAATGCATTGGCACCTACCCGGGCCCTGCACCCTCTGCTCCCTGCACGCAGCTCACCTTACCTCAAGGAAAATATTCCTCTCTCTGGTATGCAGACAAAGCCACTCGGTATCCCCAAGGGCACCCCTCTCTCACAGACACACACAGCAAGGCATCCTCCTTATTTCTGCATCACTCGTGCAACTCCTTCTCTGTGCCTACAGTCATACACCATCTCTTGCTGTCTGTACACATCTACGTCCACAACATACACACCCTCCCAGTAAGCAGGCATGCAGACAGACGTGCTCACACATACACAGCCCCCACACCACCCCCAGGAGGAGCTCCAGGTATTGAGAGGTAATCCTCCCAGCTCAGAGAGCCTGGTGAATGGAATAATTAATTTTCTGACGAGCATGAATATCACACAAAGGCAGCCACCCGGATATGGTGGAACGTTTCCAGCCAATATCCATGCGATCCGGATATTTGGATTCACCCATCCCCAGCTTCTGCTCTCAGCAGTGCTGATGGCAGCAAAGCTGAGCTTGCTGTGCTGATTGGGAAGGCCTCCCGGATCTGCTGGCTGGCCTGGATGGTAGAAGACAGCTGAACTGCTGTGCATAGCCCTTTCTTCCTTACCACCAAAGACAGAGAGACCTTGCCAGCTCCCATCCCTCAACCTACTGCTCCCACATGAAATTAATCGCCCCCCAGCACTCGCCCCTCACTCTGGTCTCTGGGGCAGGGGAGAGAATTGCACAAGCAGCAGTTTGAGTCTGCTCAAACCTGACAGTCCTCCCTGATGGAGAATTAAGGGCAAGTCCCTGATGCAAGGACACCAATTCTCTAGGCTACAAACTGAACTTCTATCAGCCCCCAGTTTCCTCCCATCCTGGCTTAAGTCAACTTGTTCTCCTCCATCTTACAAAGAGGGGTTAAAATGCTTGCGGGGAGCAACTACAGACCCTAATCCTAGGGGACAGATGAAGAGGGAGCTTAGAGAAGGACAGAGGATGCTAGACAGAATGGTATTCTTAGACAGCAGTTCAAATTGCACCCAAAACCAGAGGATTCCCCATTACAGAGCTATGATGCTCCTAAAGACTAAGATATACAGCTATCTGCTTCTGTGCAAAAGTTCAGCCGGTGTTGCTTTAGCACAATTGACCAGTCTAGACAGAAACGGAAAGAACGAGCTTACCGTGCTGGAGATCTGCGTCCCATTCCCAGCTCTGCCTTCAGCTTTGCATGTGATCAGGGACAAGTCACCTCTGTTTCACAGCTGTAAGATTAACACAGAAATACTTGGCTTGACTGTTTTGCCTGTAAGCTCCTCAGATCACAAGCTCATCAAGAACTCTGGTCAAGAGTCATCCAATAAAAGGCTCCCTTGCTGCTGTAGCAAAAGCACAAGCATGTGTGGCTAGAGACTCGCAGGTATGGTCATTTGCACATTGCCCAAGATACGCGTGTGTATCTATGCTCCTTGCATGGTGCCACACACGTCACATCAGCAGTCTCTGCACACATCCCACCTCTTAAGTGCTTTTATCTTGGAATTCACATCAGGAAGAAAATACCTGGCACAACTCTTTCCAGAAGACCTGAGGCCAGGAACTTAACTGTATACTCTTAGAGGGGAATTTGCTGAGGATTTTCGCAAGAGTTCAAGTCTGAGCCAAACTTCAATGTCATAAAGCCAACTTTCCATTGTGTAGGTTGGGTTCTATCAACCTTAGGTTCTGATCCTTCCCAATACACTTGGATCTTTGAATTTTTTCATCCACAGTCATGACGCTTAGAAATACCACTTGGCTTTTACTGGGAACTGGCAACTTCAACACTCCTTTGTGTGTATGAGAAATCTCTTAATCTTCTTCTCTTTTTCTCTAAGAGAAGCTAGGAAAAGAACTCAGGGGAAATATCTTACTGTAAAATTGAGGCTTACAAGTAAAAGCAGAGTCACGAAATGAAAAGCTAAAGATCCTTAGTCATGTTGAACTTGCTTTTTCAGCTCCTGGGGTTGTTGCCCATCCACAAGAGCTCAGTATGTCGCTATTTATATTTGCTAATAGGTCCCACAAAAGAGAGAAAGGATTGTTGTGTAAGTCATTGCCCCAGTCTAGAGTACATCGGGAAATTCCCACGGATATATACAATACAGAAGCAAAGACATCCAAATATCTGCCTAGTAAAAGATACATCTAGCTTTTCAAAGAGTGACATACCAATGTGATGAGGAATTAGTCAAACCCTGGATTAGATCTGGGTTCAAACTCCACTCTCCTCACACTAACGTGACTTCCCAGCCTTGCATGGATGGGCTGAGGCTGCTCTGCCCAAGACCCTGGGATTAAAAAAAAAACATCACAGGTTGAGTTTTCAAGAGCACCAAGAGGGCTTAGGAGTGCAAGTCAGTGAGATGTGTGCTCCTAAGTCCCTCCACTGCTTTGGAAGACTTCCAGCCCTAGGAGTAAAATAAAAAGCAGAGGATATATAAGGCTGCTAGGCCAATGAAGTTTAATTTTTTTCACCTCTTGTTTATTCTTTGGTTTCACTGCAGAGCACTGATTTCACATTCCTGCATCTTTCAGATATGCATATACACAGGCACATACATTTCATATATAGGCAAATGTATATACACAGACCTAGGCATGGTAGCGTGTTTATATGTGTAAAGCAACTGGGTATTTACAAGCTGTTTCTAAGGTTATAATATACATTGCTATTATGAACTGCTTCATTAACCTGTCAATCAGATTGTTTTCTCTTTCACCCCTCTTCCGTGTTACTCTGTGTTTTGAGAGTGAAGCGTGTGTGTGTGTGTGTCTGTGTGTCAAGTGTATTATTTCAGACAGTGTGGACACACAGACACACATGGACGCACACCCAGAAATTAATACGGTTTCATTGCTGCCTCCCCAGGAGCTTGGCTCTGGCCTACCCTCTGGACTTCGCTAGCCATGGAGATGCCTCACACAGTCATTTATCACCCAGCCCCTGGCCAGTGGCACCAGGGTCCGGGCGTTGCTTCCCCAGGCAGGCTGGCTGCTGTGCCGGAGGAGGGGCCTGTCTGCAGCGTGTTTGCAGTTTGGAAGCACTGCTGATGGGCTAGTCCCCAATAAACCCCCCAAAAGTGCTGATGTGCTGAAAGCAGCTGACACTGATGGATCTGCTCTCATCTTGCCTTTCAGTCCCGCTGCAAGAGAAGAGAGAGAGGAAGAGAAACAAAGGCAGAGATTAACTCTTTTGTCACAGAGCTCTGCAGTTTTACAAGGCAAGATAAAGCTGCTGTCCAGGTTGGGTGCAGATGGGACCAGCTCAGCACAGTCTGTCTGATTCTCTATGGAGTCCAATCCAGGAGAAAAAAAAAGCCTAAACTGCACAATGATTTACTGACAGGGCCAGTGCTGCCTAACCGAGCCTTATAACTTTCCTTGCAGTTGCGACCGCAGCCGGGGAGACCAGCAGGGATGTCTGGACATGGTCCTGGGCAACTGGCTCTGGGTGGCCCTGCTTGAGCAGGAGGGTTGGACAAGACGACCTCCAGAGGTCCCTTCCCACCTCAACCATTCTGCGATTCTATGATTCTCCCAGACCTGCACGCCAGCCGTTAAACCAACCAACGCTGCTTGCACCCACACTGCTTTAAGCACAACACACCATAGGTACGCCCAGACAAATCCACCCGGTCGGATTAACACACACAAATGCAGACCCTTGAGGCGTGACACACGCTGCTCAGCCAGCAAGGTACGCTCCTGTGGATGCAGGCTCAATAAACACGGACGCCCAGCTGGATTCATACATTCCTGTGTACGAAATCATGAAGTGGATTTTGCTTGTCCGTGATGCCAGGCATCAGACTCCCCAAATCAGGTCTCAAGCTGCCATTTGTGATACCCCTTCATGAGAGCCAGTCAGAATGTTTTAATATCATTTCATTTAATCAAACGAAGTTTTACCAAAATTGAGCTATTTGGGGTGCTGGATCCATTTGGATCAAGTTTTTCTTGAGAATATTGCAGTTCCAAGGGGCTCAGATATGAACCCCCAGCCTGCATTTTGGTGTCATTTAGCTGCACAAGAAGCATTTGGAAGGTTTCCCTTTTCTCTCGCTGTGCTAGAAAGAAAATTCAGCAGCTGCCAAGGAGTAGGACTGCCACCTTCCAGACCTCCTCTCTGCAAAGGTCTAGCAACGTATCCACATGGATGTGCCTCTTCCCCACACAGTCACATACAGAGTTCAATGCAAATATAGCTAGAGGTTCACCCCATCCCCTTCAGTGCCTTTGCACAGCTGTATTTAGCACTGACAATGTCACAGGTACAACAGGACCCCAAATTCTCACATGCCCCGGCTGTAGGACCAAATGCCCTCAGAAAGGCATGTGCTTTTGTGCCTGAGCACACAAGCAGATACCTGTACTAATACTACTAGCAAAAGAGTAACAACAACAACAACATTAATGCTAATTGTTATGAGTAGAAATGTTCTTCTACCTATGGAAAAACTCATTTCAGTTGTAACTTTGATTTTCATTGATTTGGAGAGAGGAGGATGGATACTTTTTCTAGGTTCTTCTCAAAAAAAAAAAAAAATCCTAAATCCATATTGAAAATGTGATCATTTTCCAGTTTAAACAGAAACTTCCAAATAGCATCTTTTTAAAAAAAAAGTTCAGATTTTTAAATCAAGGGAAAAAAAAAACCACCCTGTGTCACTAAAAAGCCATTTTCCCATTGGGAAAAACTGCCACGCTCTAACACTGCACAGCTCTAATTCTTGCCTGGATTTTTCAAGCCTTGTTTGTCCTGCATTTGTGTTGCACAGTTCACAAGTAGTCCCAGCAGCTTCAGGCAAACCAGTCACTGGGTAAAGTACAAATTAGCATGATTAAAAGGGGCAGGAGCTGGCCCCAGCTGAACATTGGGGATGTTTTGGGGTTTCTGTCAGGACTGGGGCCTTGTAGTGCCGAGCCCCATGCAGCTTTACAGACACACAGAAAGAGCCTGTCAGATCTGCAATCCATCCATCATAAAGCACATCAATAAAGACAAGTACATTACACTTGGACATGGACACACTCCGAAACACAGACACGTCACCACAGCGAAAACTCCTGCTCTCACATACACTCCACTGAACATGCAATCCTTCCTGAAACGCAAACAAGATCTCCAAGCCAACAAACAGAAAATGGGGGGCTGGGGGAAGAGTCTTGAGATTTTTATTTTTTTTTTTTTTAATTCCTAGAGAAAAAAGGACCTTTTTAAATTAAAAAAAAAAAAAAAAGGCAGTGTTTCCTGAGGAAATCTTGACATGCTTTTTGCCACATCTTTTCAGTTTTTGTCTATTGCCCCACCTTTCCTTTTAATGAAAGAATTCTAAAAGCTAAATCAGACTCCCAGAGTCTAAAAGGGGCGTGCAGAATACTGCTCATGTCTAAAGGATGATTTAAAATGAAACCTGAAGTAGAGTGCCTGTTCTAATGCCTGAAAACAACTTCGAAATTTCAAAGTTTTCCACCACACACAAATAACAAAAATAATGTCACCATGTCAAATGCAGACAGTCTAGGAAACAAACCCACCAAGGAATTATCGATCATCTCTTCACATGTCCTTAAAATCTTGGTCTAAAATCTATCCACAATATGCCATCTGACACACACTGAGATGAAATATGGTGTGTGCTCTTGGCATCTAACACTCTGATGAACCATTTGTGAAATCTCTGCAGAATTTCACATTCTCAGTAGCATGCTTTTCTAGGGGAGTGATTTTCAACTTTAATTTTATCTATCTGTAGGCTCTTAAAAAAAAAGACCAGTCTCTGAAGGGCTTCAAAAACAATCTGTAGATTGTTGTACAGCTGGTTTGAACTTGCCTTTCTCAGTAACTTTTGCAGACTCACTTAGGAACAGCCCAAGGTCCCCAGAGGGTCCTGTGGATCCTGAAACCGGTATTTGCTGCTGTAAGGAAGGGCTACATGGGCTGCTTGGATTGTAGTCATGGAGGTTTCCAGTGCCAGGGTTAGCCAGCCCCTGGCTGTAAACACCTCTGAACAAAACCTGTCTGCCTCTCCATCTCAGAGCGCTGACAGCACTGAGAGGTACTTAAGCAGGACACTTGAGCAAGCGCCTGCTTTCAAGCACCTGAGGAGTGCTGGTGGAGCGGTGAATTCCTCATGTGCTGCAGGCTGGGCAAGTGCATAAGCTGTGGAGAAGTGGAGCCCTAAGCAGCCACTGCCAAGCTGCTCCTGCCAGCAAGTGCTGCCCAGCCACCGGAGCCCTGCGCCCAGGGAGAGCACCCAGACAGGAGAAGACTTGCTCCCCGGCCCATGCACCCACCTCAGTGCCCTCCACTCCCAGCGAGACCACAAGGGCCCATTTATTCTAAGATATGAAATTTGTGTTGTTTCTTTTTTGTGCTTTAATGAAACCCTGTTTATTCTAGGCTTTTAATTCTTTCCATCTATTATGTTTAGACAACTCATTAACAATCATTTGTTATCATTAGACTTCAATTTTAAGCTCCTTTTCCCAGAGGAGGCAATGTGGTGCTTTTAAACATATTTGCATCATAAACAATTTCAGGGCCCCGTGTGCCATCTATTACCCTGGCCTTTCCTCCCTTCTTACCAGCCCTTCCGCTTACCCGGATCGGAAGGTGCTGAAAGAGCCTCGCTGGGATTTTGGCCGGGTCCAGGGTGACGCACGTTTCCCCGGGCCTACAGCCGTGGAGGGTTCTGCATCAGGACAGCAGCCTGGTGCATTAATAGCAAACTCTTGAAATCCCAGGTCGTGTAATGGTGAGCTGCTCTTTCCACTGGGATTAATGACTACGTGCTGCAGCTGAATTCATTAGGGCCTGTTAAAGATAGCATGCTAGCCTGGGATAATGCTTGGGCCTCATTCTGCTCATTTATGGTTGTTCAGCTCCACTGGATTTAGTGAAGTCATTCCTGATTTGCAGCAGGGTCCCTCGTGTGCATGCTAGATAAGCACTACGTCACACTTTGCATTCATTGACAGCTCCCAGCGGGCAAAAATCTGATCCCTGTTATGTCGTGTAAATCCAGATCAACATTCACTGAGGCTGCAAGGCATCCCTTGGATATGAAGTGGCATCAGCATGCATGGAGTGTGGCCTGCATCATGAAACTTGCTCTAGTAGAAGGCAGGTCCCTTACGTTGTATAGAAAGCAGGAAAAGAGTTGCCTTTCTCCTCCCGCTTCCCCCCCCCAAGTTTTTCTTGGTGCTGTATTCTTCATATGCTGCTCATCACCAACCATGACCAGTAAAATGCAGAAGAAAAAAAGAAATCACTAACCTGGAATCTTTTTACGTATGTTTTGATCTCCAAAATCTCATTCCAAATTGTGCTCGAAAAACGTCAGACGTGCCAGCCATGTTCACTCTTTCCCACATCCTGGTGAGCAACCCAATGACACATCTGTTTAGGAGAAGTTTATATCTTATTAGTGACATTGCTAGATCACCTCTGTCAGTGCCAAGTCTTGTGCTGGTGCTAATGTATTGTCATTGTTGTCTTGATACCCTGGGATTTGGCTTTTAAAGCTCATCTGGTGGTGCTACCCCATGTCCAGTAACAGGACAGGAACGCACATTTCGGAGCTATTGTGTTTCACCACAGCCCCTGCACTCTTGAATGGCAGTCCAAAAGAAAACCGCTGCCCAAAGGCCTCAGTTCTGCATGGCTCTAAGCTTGTGCTCAACTTCAATGACTTGGAGGCCATTCACAAGCCTTTCACTTGGCCAAAAGCCCCTTCACACCACCAAGTGCAAAGAAGGTATTGCACGCAGTCAGATTTTGCTGGCTAGAGTACACACACAGGGGAAGAGCAGGCTGGGCTACCACACCTGTTATAGCTTTCCATGCGGATGCCTGTGGCTTAAATGAAGATGGCAAAACTCTATACATAGTATCGTGGACTTTTCATGGAGTTTTTACATCTCTGATGAATTTTACAGCCTGTGCTAGAGATAATGATGATCCCAGCTGCAAGGCTCCGCCCTGCACGTTAAATAAATTCCTGTAATTTTCTATCCTTCCTGTTGTTATTCTGATCCAATTAAAGTCATTGCAGTTAAGTGAAAAGTCATGATTGGCTAATTGGATTTGGGAAGGCAGAACATCAGGGGCCAGGTTTAATTTAGGTTTCCTTAAAATTTCTAAAGCCACTGGCAGGCTAGAAGAGGCAAGCTCCATCCTTGGTTAGCTCCAGCTCAGAGAAAAGGGATTAGTTAGTTGCTGAGTGAGCTCCCTGCTGCCTCGTGTCCATGGAGCTTTCCAATTCCAATGCCTGCGTCAGAGTCTTTCTTTTTTTGGAATCTGCCTCCTGCAATGCTCCTTAGAAGGGGCCATGTGGGAGATCTGCAAAGACTCTTGTCCCCAGTTTGGTCCTGCACCATTCAACATCTCTCCTGCTTTCTCTAAACTTCAGTGCAGCCCCCTCCCCAGAAATGTGCTCTCCCATGGTTTTGAGGGGTACTTCTGTGCAAGACATGTACATGATTGGACCTGCAGTCCTGGATGTGGGACACGACTCAAACTCCTCTGAAGTCAAGTGGAAGTTTTATCACTGTGGTTGAAGAGGTTCAGCACATGGAGAGCTCTAAACGCTTCTCTGAACACTGAGTGGCCAACTCCTTCCAAGTGCCCTAGGTGCAGACCCCTGGAGCTCCAATCATGCAGCGAGGTGAATATGATAAAAGATCAGTTTCCATGAGTATTTGGAAGAGACCAGAAGCCTATCTGTGACATTTCCAACATAAGCCATTCAAAAACGGTGTGCCATATCTGCTAAAACCAGAAGGTTCACTGAAAGTCATTAAAATATTTTATAATGTCATAGATCCTGAGTACCTTCTGAATTTTAAGCTTCTAATAAGTTCTCAGGCTATTTATTCTGATTTAATGTTCACCTTGGACACAGAAACGTTGAAAAGATAACAGACTGAAAGGACAGCTGACACTGTCATATGCTCACCTGATTCTAAGAGCTGGGAGTTCCAGAAACTCAGTAGTTTTCATGAAACTTGCAATAAAAATAGAAGAGTGACTAACACTACCACCCAAACCCACAATAAAGCCACTTGCATAAGATCAGTAGCAATCAAGAAATGTATCCTAACAAACATTAACAAAAGTAAACAATAGTTGAGATAGAACTTAGATTCCCACTTTCAGGACACTTTCAAAATACCTTGTTGTTTTTTGGTTTGGCTTTTTTTTTTGGGGGGGGGGGGGGTAAGATCATACCTGAGCATTTAGAAATTCTCAGGTATTTCCAATCTTGCACCCAAAACACAAGTCATTGAAGATCACTGGGCATGTTAAGCAGCCTGGCTATTAATATTTGTAAATATTTGCAGCACCAAATGCTGGGAAGAAGAATCACTTGAACCATTGCCTGACATACTTCTGCTCCTATTGAAATATAAGAGATAAAGAGGATCAGCCAAAGAAAGAGACCCCTTCTCTCCTACCTGTTGCTTTTTTTTTTTTTTTAAAGAAATCATTATTTTTATTTTGGTTGACAACTGTGGTGGAAATATGCTCCTTGTCCCACTACTTCTAACCCCCTTGAGGATTTTTCATGGCTCATTTCAGCTGAGCCCTTTTTTGCAAGCCTGGCCCTTCCACCCAAGGATGTTGCTACTGAAAAATCTTCACCATCATCATTGCTTTTACACAAATGTCTAACACATGCTTCCTTCCCTACGGTCTTGCCAGTATTGGACCACAAGCCAGAAATTGCCAGGACCCAAGTTCCCAGCTTCTCCTGATCTTGGCATTGACTGCCTTTCAGAATCTGGCCCCTGAGGCTTCACAGTTGGCTCTTGAAAAGAAAAAGGGCCCCTCCTTAAAATCACAGTCCGTGCAAGTTTGTGCCTTCCATGAAAATTGACATGCTGGACAGCAGATGGGACAAACACATGCTAGAGGCCAGATCCTTATGTCGGTTACACCGGCATCATTCTGCAAACTTGAGGGAACAAGGGCAAACAACAGAACTAGAGCAATTTAAATGAGCAGTAGGTCTCCCCTCCTGCTGGCTAACAGTAACAGTTTGGATTTTCAGACTGGGGGCGGAGGAGAGAGAGAGAAATAAATACCTTTATACAAAATTCCAGCCCACTACAAAGCCTTCCTAAGAGGACCCATGCTGTGACACTTCATATCTGATTCAGATGCTTTAAAAAAAAAAAACAAACCCAAACAAACAAAAAACAACCCACACAACAACACAACAACACACCACTTTGCCAAGCAACAGGCTCCATAACTGCCTTTGGAGAGCCACACTGCCCCCAGGGATACAGAGGTGGCTTAATTTTCCCCTCTCTGCTCCCAGTGCCTGATTTACACCTCCTAAAATACCTACTTATGGTGAAAATAGTTATGGGTGCAATCCCATGGAAGTTTCTGGTAGCATCCTGCAAAAGACCAAAGCCCTCGGTGCTCAGACAGTGCATAGAAGGGTGCATGACACTTTACAAGCGAAGTGCATCCTCCCTGGAAAGCTTTGACCTCTTTGAATGGAAGACCTAGATCCTGAACCAACTTCCTCCCCCCTGCCCAACTGTCCCGTCGATTTTTGGCCTCACTGATTTGAGGACACTCATTCCCTCTTACCATTTCTCTTTCATAGAGCTTTTGTCTGGCCACCCTCAAGGCCAGAAGGACCATGCATCTTTGTGGTTCTACCAGAGTCGTCCTTTTCTCCTCCAGTTTTCACACATCCTTCTCTTTGGGATACAACGTCTTCAGTTCCTTCCACTCAAGTTACACGCAAACACTGTCCATTTATTCCTTTGTGCTTCCCAAAGTGAATTGGCACTTAACTTCCTGAGAATGCTGTGAAAATTCCAGCTGGACACTAGGAGCAGCAGGGATTATCCACCTAGACAGTCAGACCTGAGAGACACTCTTGGATTTCTGACAACAGTAAATTCAGAATAAGCATCTCCACTTTTGGATCCTCCAGCAAGTGTAGCACAAAGATTTCTGTGCTCCCACATCAAACATGTCTCCTTCATGGACAGGCTCTCTGGACACATCTGGCACGTTATCAAATTAATTTCCATTGAGCTTGATCCAATGTTCATCAAAGTCAATAGTGACATTTCCTGGGTCATGCCAGACGTCCAGTAATGCTCCATACCTTCCCACATGTAACCATTTAATTACCTCCCACTAATTACCTCTGCAGGGAGCTTTAAGATGTTCAGTCTGCAACACCTCTTCCTGATGCTCCCTGGATCAAGCTTTTGCCCAGGAGAAGGGGACTGGCCTGACCCATGTTATAGGAAGGGTTCTGCAGGCCCCTCATTGACCCACAAGAGACTCAACAGCAAGCAAGAGGAAAACGTATTTATCATTACTTCTCTTGATCAGGATCTATTTCCTGAAGGACTCTGGAGCAGGAAACTCTGGTCACATCTATGCGTACATGCATGCATGTCTGTACCTATGTCCAAAGACAACCGACCCCAAAGGTCAAAGAGGGCTGCTACTCTAAAAAACAATAAAGCTCTCAGCTCAACTTCAAGGAAGAGGCAAAAGCAAATGATCAGAGAGAGTGAGAAAGCAAGAGACAGAGATAAAGAGAAAAAACCAAGGGGAAGATGATTTTCTATCAACAAAACAGCAGGGACAAATTCTAGTTCATCTCATCGGAAACGTCTCCTTCGTGTGCAAACACCGCCTGGAGCCAGCACTAATCTCCCAGATTAAAGCCTTTTAATAGCAATTAGTCCTCTCTGCACTAACCCACTGGACACTCCACTGCATATTTGGGAAAGGGGGGAGGCTGGAGGGAGTGTCACCACCAGTTTAACTCATAAGTGGCCTGATGTGTCCGAACGCTTGTCTTCCACACACGTTTGTGCATAGGCCAGGACGCCATGGCAGTGAAACCTGTTTGGATTGCAGCAGAGAATGGGACCACAACAGCTAGATCTGGGTGTTGCATGTGTAAATACTCGGGTGAGTTGGATCAAGCCCAGATCCAGGAGGTGGAATTTCAGAAGCATTAGCCAGCTACAGTCAGAAGCACTGACCTACCACCAGCTCCAAGGGCTATCCCAGCTGGCGACAAGAGACAGCCACAGGCAACAAGATGTCCTTAGAGCTACCTTCATGCTACCAGCCTGCTGAAGCAGCCTTGGTACTGCTCCTCCCTAAGACACCTTCCACCGTCCCTGGAGAAAAAGAGAAGGAGAGATTTTTTTTTTTTAAATTGTTTTTGGTTGGTTCATCTCCCTATCCCATCCAAGGCCTTGTGTGACCTCTCTCTGAGTGTTTACAGGAAACACGAGCTGGTGCCCCATCTGGGTCTGGCAGAGGGAGCAGCTCCCACCTCCTGCACAGGGGGGGAGGGAGCCAGATCACTACACCAAGAAACCCAGGTTCTACAGAAAGGACCTCAGATTGCTTACCAGCCCCTATTAATAAAATTAGCAGCTTGGCTGAAATGGCTGAGAGGGGGAAGAGGAAAGTTGAGGACACTGGTGCGAAACAGCAGTCTCTGCAGAGAGACTCTGAACTTCCCAAATGACAAGCCAAGCAGAATTTCTTGGAAGGAGCCACATCAGCTGCCCTTCGAGCTATTAGACCACACAAACAGGACAGAGAAAAACCTTCCATGAGGTGACTGCAGGGAGGGGAGGGAAAACTACCCTGAGCCATTATTATCCTCTCCCCCACGAGCAGTGGGAGCTGCCAGAACCCCTGCACAACCCTGTGGTGCCCCCCACCCTCTCACACACACACACAACATCCATAGGGGTAGTGCAATTACTATTCAGGCTGGGGGCTGAAGATAGTCTCCTGGCCCTTCTTCTAATGTAAGGTTATTGTAATTGATATGAAGGTAATTGATAATGTGTTACGGTGAATAATGTCTTCAATTTTCTGCTAAATCCCATTTTTGTAGCCATCTGGGCTCCTCCAACTGCCCCCCTGGGACGCAGAGTAATAGATAGTAATTATTCTCAAGTCATTTACTTTTTCAAAGTGTTTAGTGCTTATCTGTTTTACAATTAAAATGGAAACGACCCTGATTCACTTCCTTTCTTTTTTATTTAAATAGCATTCACACACACACACACTCTCCTACACTCACTGGAGCCTGGAGGGTGTGTGCCTGTGTGTGTGAGTGCATGTGTGCGTGCACATTTCCGTCATACAGAAACACACAGGACAGAGTTATGTAGTTCATCGTGCACCTTCACTCTGAGGCGCTGTGAGAGTACAATCACACAACACTAAGAAATACAAATTGTGTTCCTTCCCCCTGCTTGGCCCCATGGTGACGCTCAGAGTGAATGCCACAAATACCCCACAGAAACACCCCTGGGGAGGGACGCATCCAGCGCACAACTTAACAATGCAACACCTCACAACATACCCCAGAAACACACCACTGAACACACTTACCTGACCTATGTCTGGGGACCATACATTTCCACAGGATCAGCCACCGATCTAGAAATCAACTGCAAGTGCATCAAAGTGATAACATTTCACCCCAATACTGGTAATCTGTATAAAGATAAACCTGCAAGTTGTCACAACACAGACACAGTTATACCTAGAAGAATACAGTTAGGCATATAAATGCAGAGACCCATGTTAATATACAGTAGACGCCAGGATACATGTGTAAACAAACTAATGCAAGCTATTAAAGGCACCACCAACGAAAAGCATACTTTCCGCAGCAGCTAAACCTATTTCAGTACATGATCCAAACCTCGCCGGCGTTAGCAGAACCCCTTTGGGTTCTGCCTCAGTTTATGGTATGCCAGGTGAGATGTAAACGAGCATATCCACAATGGTCATGGGGAGCCACCATGCTGGATTTAAGGATTACTGTAACAGTTGTAGCCTAAGCCTTGGTAACCAACGCACAGGAACATCTGCAGCTGCAAACTAGCTTAGTGAAACCCTGGCAAGGAGGGCTAATAGGAAAATGGTCCAGGCACTTTCCTGGGGCAAATATTTGGGTGAGAAAATTCAACCCATTTGAAGCTGAGCTCCAACATGCAGAAATAAACCCAGGGGAAATGCTGCTGTTTCTGTGATGGTTTGAGAAGGAACCTGAACCAGGGACTGTGTCAGATCCAGGCAAGAGTGGCCCATAGGACTTCAGAACGAGACGATACAGCTAATCTTCAGAGTCAGTGCTCTGCCATGCTCTCCCATCACCATCTCCATTACCAGCCTGCAGGCTGCTCTGACTGCAGAAAAAATTACCTCACTGCTACCCTAAAGTTTCTGCCTTTGCCCCAGAGTCCTAAAAAGACATGTTCAGGTAGGTACAGGCTGATGTTGAAGCAGAAGCTGAGAGAAGGGAAGATCGTGAGGATCCTGGGGCAACCTCCGTAATGTTTTACAGACTCCAGGTTGCAAGCATTCATCCAGAACTCAAAGACCAAGCCTTTTAAAGATGACTTGCTCATGTCCAGTCATGATTCAGACCAAATAAGTGGCTGGCATCCAAAAGAGCCCAGACTTCTGCATCTCAAGACAGACTCAAAATTTAGGCAACTATTTTGGGAAAACCTTTACAGTACTGAATTTGGATTATAAACCAGATCTTCCCAGACACACATCCATACCCTTGGAGCTCAAACCCTCCCTGGAGGGAGCACAGGAGGAACCAGGAGCTCCATCCCACTTTTTTGCTCCCCAGCTAAAGCATTTGCTAACAGAGGCCGATACTTCCCCAGAGCAAAGGGGAGGAAAGACGCTGCCCCCCTGGGACAGGCATCTTACACACTATTCCCTCTCCAAAAGCCAGGATACAGAGCCATTGCCTATTTCAGCAGATGGATGAGTCAATCTTGTGTAATTAATTTAATTCTGTGTATTTTTTTTTTTGCCCGTATGAACAACCAGATGACAGCTTCCACAACCAGCCCCACAACCCGTGTCACCAACTGCCCCAGCAGGTATATGGCCAAGGCTTTCCTCCCTCCTCCCAGTAAGCCACTGGAGTGCTGGTGGACTTTGCTGCCAGGTGAGAGTGGCCCAGGGCTTTGAGCAGGAAGATCCTGTTGTTCTTTTGTTTGAGTTTGTAACTGTTTGAGGCTGTTCAGTTATTATTTTTTTCCCTCTTCCCTCTCCTCAGTTTCCTTTTTAATTCTTTTTAATGACTTTCCCCGATGCAATCGGCAGAGGACCGCGCAGAGACTGCTTCCCCCTGCTGAGAGGGAAACAAGACTGAGGGAAAAGGGCACCAAGGGAACTGTTCACATCGTCTATTCATCTCTGCCAGCCCCTGTTCCCTGGTGACTAGCCCCACGCAGCCCAGCTGTGTGGAGCTAGCATGGAACGAAGCAGAACCTGCACCAGGAAAATCTCAGCTGGTACCATGGGGTCTGGCTGTGTCAGGCATGTCAAAGAAAGCCAGGGTCTCCTGACCATGAGCACGGCCCATATGGTCCTACCACAAGGGCAGCAGTGTGGGCTGAGGAGGGGGAAAACGGGTTGTGGTTTGCATGAGTCCAGCAGAAGTCCCCTAGCCATGGAGAGCGGGTGGGGCCCACAGCTCAGCTATTAGGGAACACACATGAGTGCTGCGGCTTGGGAAACCTGCTGCTGGGAAGCCAAGGAGCTTGGCAGAAGCAAGCTTAAGACTCCTATGGTACTCACAAACTCCCTAGTCCAGGCGCTCCCAGGCAATACCATCCTTTGTTCCAGCAGCTCCCCCAGCTCCAACCTGGGAACGAGCTTGGTAGAATCCAGATGGCTCTTCCTCCATCTGCTCCCTGGTACTTGGCTGCATATACATCAGGGAGCAGGGTGACTAGCTGGGCAGGCAGGAGTGCAAGGTGGAAGCACTTTGCAAGGAAGCAAAGTCTGCTCCAGCTGGTTGCATTTGGTGAAGACCAACCCCCTCTCCCACAGGCTCCATCTCAGCCAGTTGCAGGGAGTGCCTCACCTTGGCAAGCAGCCCCCGCGCTGCACTGCACGCAGGACAGCTCTGGAAAAGCAGCTGCTGCCATAGCAGGCTTTCCTGATTGCCAGGCTGCTGCTAACGAGCCATGCACATGCCAGGGTTGCAGAGAGAGAAGGGGAGAGCTCTGAGCTGCTGGTGGCATAGGCTGGAACAGAGGAGCTGGTGGCTGGTGAAAAAGCCATGTGCCTACTGCACTGCCTCTCTGCAGGGGACACCTGTCCCAAAGAATCCCTCCCCTAAGAGGTACCAGTTTAACCTTTAGTTTTTCCAGCACCAGAGAGTAGCTGTGATCTCTGTTGCACTGTGTAATAGTTATTTGATAATCAATCATCTTCCAACCATGAAATTTCAAAGCATTTTGCATCAGATAGCTAGCTAGCTTTGCTTTCTGTTGGAGCAGTACATATCATGTGCTATGTGTTTTCATTGATTCTGGAGGTTCTCCACTGGGAAAAATGAAAAACCTCAAAGTACAAGTTCCTTTGAAGTTCCCACTGCCCTGTCAGCTTCCAGGCAGATGAGAAGGATGGAAAGAAATGCATAAATGTCGGCTGGGAAAAAGCAATGCAATGACCCAGGTACTTCCCTGTTGAGATAAATACATCCAGACCATCCTTGGCTGACGTATAGCCTGAAACACCTCCAGCCAAGATCCCAGCAGCTACATGGTAATCTCTACTGGTGCTTCTATGCTCTGTGAATCAGCAAGGGCTTTTACTACATAGTGTCCCTCCATTCTAGGGATACCTGTTTCTTTCTGCTTGTTAGCAGGTGGGCATAGAAAATGGTTGTTTACCTGCTTCTTGATATCATTCATTTATACACCGGGAAACTGAACATTTTACACTCATAGTCTTCTCCTCTACTTTCCCATAAAGCAGTTCCTTAACCTTTCCTCACAGACCCTGGTTTCCAGCTCTATATGTTCCCTCCTTGGTCTTCTCTATGGACACTCTCCAACAGATCAACATAGCTGTGGAACTGCAGCCTTCAGCACCGGACAAGACTCCAGCGCAGTACGCCAGAGCTGCAGGGACCTCTTGTGTCTCAGCAGTGGCCCTGGCATTTATATACTCCAGACCCAAACATTTCCTTACTGCAAGAGTGCAACATTACTGACTCAGTTTGAGATCTGCCCTCCTTCCCAGCACCTCCCAGGCAGTGCACCAGTTCCTCCATTCCTTAGTCACACAGAGCCTTTGCATCTACGGACTATTACTTGCCTAATTTTAGTTTATTTCTCCAGCATATCAAGCTATTTTGAGTTAAAACCCTGTCCTTCAATGGGCTTGCGACCTTTTTCCAGCTTACTACCTCCTGCAGATTATCTCTGGTTGGTTTCCATTTTATTATAAAAATCACCAGTACAGATATTGATCAGAAGTAGGCCCGGGCCAATCCTCTGCAAAAACTCCTCCCTTTTCAAGGAATAATCATGTCACAGATTAGGACCGTGTTGTGTCCAGACAGTAGTAACTAGCATGAGTAAGAACCTGACCTGCGTCGGGGCCTGACCCAACCACATCCTAAATGAGTGCAAAGGAGGTATTATAAGGGGGGGTAGGGGGTGGAAATCAGCTCTGAAAAATCAGAATAGAGGTTCAGCCAAGAATGACTGATAGTTGGAAACTGGTCTTCAGCTCAAGCTGGGGTGAAAATCTGGGGAAATCCCACGACTACACTTCCAGATGAAAAACTTGTTGACTGCCATTCCCTTTCCGGCCTAATGGACTGGAAGAGAGGAACAGAGAGAATCTGAAACCCTCAGCAGATTGCTTCCAGGTCTGGCTTTTCTCTTGCAATACACAGTATGTGTGGATGCCAAGCAGCAGCAGGGGAGAATTAGAGTTGTTAGATGATGTGCTTTCCTTCTGCTCTGCCATCCTATAGCACTTCATCCTGGTGAAGAAAACCAAGAATGAAAAGATTTGAGGTTGATAAAACAAGAAAAAATAGAAAGTGGATATTGTAAGAGCTGAAACTTCTTGAAAAACGCTTGAATAAAAGTGTTTCTAACACAAGAATAAGATACTGGCTTTATCAGAAACTTCCTTCACAATATCTTAGTTAAGAAAACACATTTTTCATTTTAAAAAGTACTGGAAGTTTTGGAGGAATCCTCCATAAAAACCATTCAGGAACAGCCAGATGTACAGCAAGGAAGCACCCTGACCTCATAGGAGAATGGAGGAAAAAAAATTCAAGTGTGGAAGCTTCTCTGCAAAGATACTTAAACCACTTAAAGTTGAAATAGCAGCACCACAACAAAGGGTAGAAGGGTATTTACAGCAAGTGACACTCTTCCCTGCTCACTGTAATATATTTACCCATCAGTCTTCCCCTTGGTAAGTGATGCAATCTCTGGGTCTCCTGCAGGAGTTTCGGGCTTGCAGATTGACAGACTGTTCTAGGTGCAAAGCCAAAACAATTACATCCAGGTAGATACTACACAAACTCAGAGAGTTGCACAACCCCACCGGCCTGTCCAGAGGGAACAGAGACAATGGCAGCACAAATGCTCCTTGAACAAAGCAGCAGGGAGATTTGGCAGATACCGGCGCAGTGACATGCTGGATGGTAGCCAGAGGGTCCATGAGCCTAACAGCTCCGGTCTGTGGTCTGTGCAGTACAACAGTAACCACTCACAGCCACAGAAGACAGGTTTGTTGAGGCTTTGAGAAGCCAGACAACGCATTCTTCCCTTACAAAGCAGAAGTAACCTACTGACAGGCCCCATTGCTCTTGTAAAAGCCAAAAATCAAAAGGTAGGGAAAACACATTTAAAAATATGTACATTGATCACTTTATGCATAAATATCCACATATAGCAGGGAGTGTCTACCTACCTGTCTTGACCCACCTATGGAGTACATCTATCTATAGGGGTTTGAAACTAACTTCAAGCAATTCTCACACTCAATTTCACAATTCTCTCAAATCATCAAGCCCTCCCTTCTTCCCGCGGATGTTTTTCTCAGGTCAAAAACCTTTTCAGTGGATTTTTAGAAGGCTTCTAATACGGAAGAAAAAGGTAAAATTTACCATTAAAAAATAAACAAACCAAGCAATATTTCAATGGACCTGATCTAGTCTGTGGGTTAGTCTGGCCTGAGATCCCTCTCCAGATTTCTCTCCTGAAGCACTGTGATAAAAACATCCTTAAAGAGTCTCTGCATAAACACCACCTGGAAAG
Organism: Aptenodytes patagonicus; assembly: GCF_965638725.1. NCBI lineage: Eukaryota > Metazoa > Chordata > Aves > Sphenisciformes > Spheniscidae > Aptenodytes > Aptenodytes patagonicus. The sequence continues at coordinate 10,972,905 of NC_134953.1, read as the reverse complement.
ACCACCTTTCTCCCACAGAACTCGGCTGATACAAAGGAAGCCAGGAGAATGCAGACCAAAGGAGAACAATATGGAAATACTGAAGCACTGCAGGACTGCAAGCTTTGCATTCCCCAGCCAGGCCTTCAAAAGAATCAAAAAGGAACATGCTTCTTGCTGGAGACCACACCAGGATAAGGCTCTCATAATCACTGTTGCTCTCAGTGCCCATAAGCAGAAAATAACACCAAAACTTAACCGTTCTCAGCTCTGCACAATGGGACAGCCCCAACGAGGACTGCTGCAGACTACTACACAGCAAACCCCCAGTTCTAGACACTCCAGACCCATCCTAAGCAAAACCATCCCACAGCTTTGCTCTCCTTTCCATTGGGAACTCTCCTCTAGTGAGGAACCCCTAGTTTCAGTATATCACATGCCACAGCAACAAGGCAGGACCAAGATCAAGCTGGGAAGTCAGTGCACACATTGGGGTCTGGATTAACAAGACCCACAGCAGGTACAGGTATAACAGTGGCTGATCCATAACTCCTCCAACATTATACAGTCAGAGACTGAAGGCCCAGGGACAAGCTTAAATAGAGCCCCTGGGCCCATAGGTGGAGGGTGTGGGTGGAGGTCCCAGATGAGACTGGTCAGGATGATTAAGGCCTATCAATGTACTCAGAGCCCTGACAAAACCTTTGCTAAGTTTTACCAGGAATTCCAATGAAACTCAGCAAGGAGATTTTTCCTTTGCAGGGTCAAGGTCTATCTCTAGTGTCAAGAGTTAGACCAGCAGATATCCACCTGGGAAGCACAGGGAACTTCTAGAGGCTGTGGAACAACCTCAAAAAAGGTGGCAGTTCCTAAGTTGTCCAGCCGTGGGCACAGTCCCATCCTTTTCCCTGTTCTTTGGTTTCCACAGCCTAGCAAATAGGCTATTAACACTGACTGATTTTATGGGATGCTGTTGGAGTTATAGTTCCCCAAGACTGCTTCAGGGAGAAATGAATGGTAACCCCATGTGCCAAACTGGACCCATACGGCCTAGGAGGGGTGAAAATCTTGGCAACGCCATCTGCCTCTCCATTCTGGTGGGAGGGACAAGATGTAAGGAAAGCTGAGACAAACTGCATCAGTGAATTTGTGCTCCTGCCATGTCTCATTCCACCCAGGACATCCCCTTTACAGGTTCCCTGAGACATGGGTCCTCCATTGAAGTACCTTCATGATGAAGGAACAGCAAATAGTATGAACACAAACTCAGTCTCTATTGACACTTGTTAAGACCAATGGAAATCCTCAGAGCCATGTCCAGCTCTGGAGCAACATTCACAGTCCCCAGCGGACCAGTCCAATTCAAACTCTCTCCCTCCAGTGCCTAACACAGCCCATATTGTTCCTGGGAGCAAATCCCAGCATACAGCCAAAGGCCACACCTTCAGGCCAGCGTCACTCGGCGGAGCGGGGCGGCCATGGTCGGGAGTCGGGGCACCGCACTGAGGTCAGCTGAGGTTAGGCAGGAACCGAGACAGACCAGGTCCCCCTCCCCTGCCAAAGGCTGCACGCGTCTCTGCTCTCCTTCCCCAGGCAGAACAGCAGCCCAGAGGTCAAGGCGCTCTCGCTCAATCCCTTTCCCCCTGACCTCTGTCCTCCTCCGCACCCTGCATAGTGTTGGACACACCATCCCCGCACGAGCCAGCTGCAGCAGCAAGGTGGGACCTCTCCCGCCCTGCTGCCTTCCTTGGCTCGCCTCCTGCCTGCAGCCAGGCAAGCCTGCTCCAGCCTGCCCGGGGTGGGTGAGCGGGGTGGGGGGGGCGAGGCAGGTCATGTATAACCCAGGGCGGGGGCTGAGGCGCGTCCCCCCAAGATGACTTCAGCTGCATTCCAGCGAGCCTGGCAACCTCCCGCACACACAAATAAAAGGAAATGAGAAACTCGGCAACAAAGAAACTGGCAGGGAAGCCACAGAGGCACACAGGAACGGGAAAAGAGATTAAACACAGGCTCAAGAGCCCCGGCGTGCTGAGCCTTCCTCTCTAAAGCCTCCCTTTAACTTTGATGGGGGAGCACAGGAGTCTTCTTTTCACTTGAAAGGGCAAGAGGAGGGGCTGGGTAAAAGGGATCCAGCATTATCCGGAATTGAGAGCACAAGAACGCGCTACAAAGCCTAAAAAAAAAAAAGAAAAGTTAAGTGCAGGCACCCAGCTTCCCTGCATACCTTCCTTGGTGGAAATCAGGAGCTGGATCTGAATCTGGGCAGAGAAGAGATCAAAGTGGAGATGTTACAGGAGGAAGTTTAATAAAACTTAATGCAAAGTAGTTTGGTGAATCCTCTTCCCAATTTCCTGCTTTTTTTTTCTTTTTTAGCAACGGGATAATGAGTATTTGAGGCCCTGCAATTTATAACGGGAGACATTGAGCTATACTGATACTATATACTATCTAAGAGTCCATCCCAATATATTAGATCACATAATTGTGTTTCTATGCATTAGGATAACTCATAAACATGTTATGGTGCTTAGACTTTTGGCTGGCAGTGGAACTATTTAAATCAATCCGTTGCAATACTGAGATGGACTTCACCTGCAGTATATACTCCAGAATTTACAGTACACTTCGAGGACTGTGTTAAGACCAAGTCAGAACCCTGTGCTTTGTACATCATTAGCTGTGTGGTTTCCCATACGGAGTATATATGTTGTGAAGCTGTCTGATCATGGATGTAACACATCTACCTTGCTCTTCATGCATCATTAAACCTCAGACACTTAGCTGGATCTGGACTGGGGAAGAAGACAACCCTTTCCATCAAAGGGATAGATTGTTTCAGAAAGTAAATGGGAAATATCCAGAAAAGCCCCACACAAACCTCTGGATGAGAAAGGACACGCTCTCCATGCAGAGTCGTGACAGTGCAAGACAGCTGGCAAAGAATTTGCCTCAGGCCTGAGAAGAGCCCAAAGCAGCTGTTCCTCCGGAGCTAAAGTCTGATTCCTTGGATGAGCTACTTTCCTCTTCTGAAACGCCCTTGGATGTCAACAGGATTGTTGGTAGAGAACAAACTCACTCCTTCCAGACACACACATATCACACACTTGGAAGACGATCTTTCCTCATGTTCCTTAAAGAATCATAGCAGGTAGCAACAAAATGTGAAGGGGGACCATGGGACTCAGAATTCCTGTCCCAGTTCTGAATGCCCTGGCTGTATAAACTACCCAGTGAGGGCACAGGCCTGTGTAGCAGGACTCTGGGAGCTACCTTGGAGGGCCTTCTCCCAAGCAGACACCATCCCAGGAGCACTATCTCCCACTGATACAAAGTGATCTCAGTTCAAGAGCAGTCTAGCATCGTAGATGCCTGACTGAGCATCCACATATCATCAACCACCTTAGTAGGTGGACTGGGACCATTTATACAGAACAGCAGTGAAGAAATGGATTAGGACTGGGACAGTAAGCTCTGCTGGGACTTGAATGCAGCCGATCTACTGGATGTCTCCTCCACTGTCTGGCTCTGAGGGTCAAAACCAGTGCCAAGGAAGTGGCGTCCCAGCCTATCAGGGGAAAAAAGAGACACACCTTGGCATACTTGCCTGGTGATACAGTGAACCATGGTGACAGCAAAGCTTAAAGTGCCTGGCCATTTTGCACAAAGGAATAGGAGGCTGGTCAGATATTCATGCGTCCTGCTTCAAAGGGTAGATAACACGTCTCTGTTCATACTCCATACCAACGATTGGTTCATGCAGCATGACAGAGGTGCCACTCTTTCCAAGGTGTTTGAGGTCTACGCCCAAGCTTCTTTTGCTGAAAAGAAGGGAAAATGAAGAACAGAGGAACAAATTTTTCTACTCGTTCCTAGTTCTATCAGGTCTGCAGCATTCAACATCAGATGAGAAATTTTGCTTCACAAGTTCATTCACAAAAGACATGTGGTCCTTTTGGTTCCTTTAAATCCCAACTATTCTCTGAACTCCGATGGACGGAGGATTTCAAGTCAAAGGGCTGGACTCCTGGCTGTACAAACACAATGGCTCCCAAGAGAGTCTTATGCTGAATCAATGGACAGGGAACATTTTCCAAAGTAGCCATAAGTTGGAAAGTTCAAGCAGTGGGACAGTCTTTTCAAGACAGTATGAAGCAATCAGGGTAGAGCTGGGATACTTCTTTCCATTTCTGCTACTGTATCTTGGTGAGCCTCTGGCCTGCTCTGGACCTGAACTTCCCCATCTGTGGAACACAAAATGGTCCCCTGTGCTTTAGGCCTGGTCCCTAAGCCTGTTTTGCCCAGATCCCCATGGGAACTTTCATCCACAGCAAGCGGATGCAAGTGACTCTCCATATTCCCACCATCTTCCACCAGGACCCATGTGCAGGGCTGAGTCCACCTTCACGTGGCACCACCCCCAGGGGTATGCTTACCTACATTCAGCAAAGTTGAGTGAAGGGGCGAGAGCATAGGACAGAAAAGAGGAGGAGCTGGGCCTTACCTCCAGCTTAGACTTTCTACAGGATGTTGGCGCAGACCTCCAAAATGCTCAGGTTTCCCTTCTGTAAAACAGATGAGCTACACTCTGAACCTCCCTTTGCCAAGGGGGTAACGCTTCCTCTCCCACTGCTCCAGTCCCCATAGCACGCACTAGTAGCCAGATGGGCTGGGAGCTGGGACCACCGTGTCCTTGGCTTCTTTAATCTGCAAAAATACCGACCTAAAACTGAGCTCCCTGGCCTAGAAAAATGATGCTATTGGAGCTGCCCTGGCAAGGCTGCGTGGCAGTACTGTGGCATCGCATCTCTGTCCTCATAGGATGTGGGCTGCAAGCTGACTCTGCTTAGAGAGAACATTAACTACACCTCTTTATTATTGAGAAGAAATTTATTGGAGACATCCCTCCCTCTCTCCAGCTTCTCCTTTACCTTCGCGGAAAAGTAAACATTTAATTTTTTTTGTTGTTAATAGATTTAATGTTCATTTGTCGGTAGCCTAGGGGCAGGAACGCGTGACATTTCAAATAATTGTTGTTTCGGGGGTATCCTCTGGAGGAAAATGCTGCAAAAGTGTGGAGAAGATTTAAGTAAATTACTGTGTCAGCTTCTATTTATTCCTTACATGATTGCCAGAGGCAGGGCTGCGAGATAACCATTAGAGGCCCAGCCATAAAACAGGGAAGCAGAATTTCAAAAAGCCAGAGTGCCATTACTGGAAAGTTAGTGTGTAACATGTTAAATTATCCCCAAAGTAGGGGGAGGTAGGAGGGGGGGAGGCACGTGTCTAAGAGTGAGAGAAAAGAAAAAGAGAGAAAGAGGGACTGTGTGAGTAAAAGGAAAGAATTGCTCCATGGGGAAGGAGTGAAAGATTAGATAGATAGATAGAAAGACAGACAGACAGACAGATAAATAGACGAAGAAGGAATAATGACTAGGGCAGTCCTTGAGTCCAGCTCTGAGGGCCTGCCATGGTGCTTGAGGACCTTTGGAGCAGGTGTTTTGGAGTCCTGTCTGAGGGTGTTGAGGTGGGATGACCCAGGAAGAGGTACAGCTGGACACTACACATGAGACGTTTCACAGCTATGTGATGACTCAGCTGAAGTAGAGTGAAACCACTCCTTTTCCTATAGCCAGAAAAGGTTGTAGACCTGGCAAATCCAGCTGCCTCGGTGTAAACAGCAAGCAGTTCATGCCTAGTTCCCTCCAACTTTGTTGCCTTCACATCTCTGGGGCAGAACCAGAGGCTCTAAAGAGAGTCCAATTTCCTGCTCATTGAGGCATCTTGGCTTTTTTCTTTGCTTTTCACTTTTCTTCACTTTCTACCGCCAAAAGGTATTCCATCATCCCAGTAAGGGGGAGCATCCAGTTTGGTCTGGTGCTGGGTGCAGGTCCAATCCAAGCATGACTGCTCAGCTCTACCTCATATGCAGGCACTTGTGGTTCCATCAGGAAAGGCCTTTGCACCAGGAAGAAGCAGTAGGAGCAGAAAGAACTGTAAAAAATATCACCCAGAACTAATGGGGAGAAGCACAGAGCAAATACACTTGCTGGGAGCAAACTGCTTTCTCCCTACATGGTCTTTCTACAAGGGTATAGGCCAGGGAAGAGAAGAAAGAGCTAGGCACCAAGATGCTGAACCAGCCCACAGCATGGGCCAGCGTGAAGGAGGCATGTCAGGACCCAGGACACTATTCCCTGCTCTCCCTGTCCCGTCTCAGCCTTTGTCTGCCTGGCTGACACGCTGAATTCTTTGAAGCTTACTACATTGTGCATGGAGGCAGGGGAAGTGTGTGGGGATGAAAGCCTCAGCTATGCCAGCGATCTCTAGGACACCCCAACAGCAGCTAGATGTTGGCTGACTAGTGGGAAGGCAGGTCTCTCCACCCAGCACAACCAGCTTCATGCTTTCCCTCATCAGATCCTTTCCATCTCCCACCTGTCTCAACTGTGGGACAGTGTATCACCCAAAGGACCAGTGAGGGGCAGAGGCAGCCCCAGTTCTCCTCAAGACCGGAGACACTGCTGCAAGATGATGCTCAGGCTGAAAGTTAAGCAACTCTTGAAAACAAAAGGAAGGAAGCCTGCCTGGGAGGAATGGGAAATGCTCAGGTTCTGACGTTGAAGCTAATGGAAAGGGACAGAAGCCAGCTCATTAGCCATTGGGGGCAGGAGGAGATCCCGTGGAGCAGCAGGCAGGTTGTATCTGCCACGTGCAGGATTTTTGTTGAAGTTTTGTTGAAGTGTCTAACACAGCAGGAGAATGGCCCCATGGTCCTTTGCTGTAATCAGGCCTGGCCCTTCCAGTGCTCTCACAGCTCGGCCATCCCTTGGCTCCCTGCACCTAACACTCCTTGTCCACTCGTGTCCATTTGTGCTGCTCTGGCCAGCCCCTGTCTGTCCTGCACCAGCCTCCCCATCAGCCTTCCTCTGCTCCTGTTTATTACTCACGCTCTGCAGCTCGGCACTGCCCTCTGACTCATTGCCCAGAAGCTGCCGGTTCTCCTTTTCTTTCATTGCAATTTATTTACATCATGAAAAACAATTAAATTCCAAAAAGTCTTATTTATCCCAGAGATCTGGTTTTATCTTCCCCAGCATCACTCTTCATTTGTTCCTGCTATTGCTTCATTTTTCCTCACTCTTTTGTCCAAGGCAAGCTCGACTGTGTGAGAGCCAAGGGGCTAACAAACTTGGGACTAGGGCCCTGTAGCCCCAGCCTCTCCAAACCAATGGCTCTGCTCCCACCCTCTCACCCAAGAGGATGGGAGTCCAACCACACGCTCAACAATAAATAACCGGGGAGATTTTTTTTTTTTAATTTTAACGACTCACAAGGAAGACTTGCTGGTTAAATCATTGCTAACTCTCAACCTCCTCAATATTTCTTTGCTAATAGACTTCAGGTTTAATTGAAGGATCTTCTCTGGACTCTGTCTAAGGCACCATTTTCTCTTTAACCCCACCACTCACAGCCTCACAAAAGCCAATCCATTAAGGGTCTTCATTAGTTTGAGCACCAGCCAACCACCCAAGCGGCAAAGGTCAAACACAGTCACCTGTCACAACATGGCAGTAAAACTACTAATTGTATGGGAACAAATGAGATAAAAAGATGGTACTATTATGCTATTTGATTTATTTTGTTTCCAAAGAGTCATTTAAGTCTAATTTACTTTGCAAGCTATAGAGTGGGCCTGTGTGGATACAGATACTTGTGTGAGCAAATGTGGGTGTGTACATGCGCACGTGTGTGTATCTCTCTCATGCGCACCTACACACATGTACACACATACAGGGGTCTGAAATGCAAGTTTAGGGAACCATAAAGTCATGGCACCATAAAGACTTGCATTTAACCCTTCATACAGGCAGAACGCCACGTCACACCGAGGTGGCTCTGCAGTAGGGGCACAGAGTCACATCAGCCCTACTGCTGCCAGCTCAGTTGCCCATGCACCGTTCCTCAGCATCCCAGCTGCAATCGCAATGGCCAAGGCAGCCAGTACAAGGTCCCATTTTGGAAGGGCATTTGCTTTGGAAACCTTTCTCTTTCCCTTTTTTTGTGCTCAGGAGGAGAAAATGGCCCACATGCCCTCTGGTGGACAAATGCCACCTTGCAGCTCTAGGATCCAAATGGAAAGCTGGAAGTGGCCATATTTGTAGGCACAAAAAGAAGCTGTCTCTGTAAGAGGTTTTTAAAAGCTTGCTTCCTCTCCAGCTTGTCCTGACAATCGTGTTCTCAGCACATATCTGTGACTGCCAACTGAAAAAATCTGGGCTTTCTGAGGCACAAAAAACACAGCCCAGCCTCACTTCTTCATTGTGGGTGCCAAATCAACATGGCCATCTTCAGCAACAGTTCCCATTACCAGATAGGGGTACCATTTTTCCTGGAAGAAGATGTAAATAGTACTTCTCCTGGAATAAAGACCTTCTCATTCAAACACAGGACCCAATCTCAGGCTGTGTAGACACTCTTCAGCACGGCAGACCAAACATCCGGCGGGATCAAGACAAAAGTTTCCATGGCTTTTAAAAGACACTTAATGCTGATCACAACTTTGATATTGAATATAGATCACCAAGAATTCTCTGAGTAGAGATGAAACGTTCAGGGGCTTTTCAAAGAACAATCTCTCCATGCTCATGTATTAGGGACACTGTCTTGGCTTCTTTGTGGTTAGGATCAGCTCTTTCAAGGCAATGCAGGGAAGAGAGCAAGGGACCACAAGCTCTTGCAACATACAAATGTGAGGAGACATGACCACCTCATAGCAACGAGATAGCTTCCTCCTGCACAACCAACAGTGTGGTACAATACATGGCCAATATACTCTTCATGAGTAGAGTTGTTGGGAGAGTGGAAATATTTCCATGAAGGCAGCAATGTCATTTCTGCTTTTCTTTGAAGTTTTTTGATCATCTCTGTTCATGAGGGAGTCATGCAGATGATCACAATCAATACTTCCTATTACGTGTTGTACAGCAAATAAACACTCACAATCAAAAAGGAAAAATATTCACATAAAGCATTTCAGCGCATTATGAAGGCTATTTTCAAATGCCTACTTGCACAGGCAAGCCCTTTAGTTACAATAAACTGAACTGAACAGAGCTAGAGAAAACTAAGACTAGGAATAAGGAATGGGCAGATGGTTCCTGGGTGAGCATAGCTGAGGAAAGAACCTGGGGAAGGTGAAAGCAGATGACTCCATGGTCACTTCCAGTGCACATAGCAGCAGGGACTACACAGCTGAAAATACTAGGGTATGGGTAAGATCTGACTGGAGGGGGGTGCAAGTTCCTCTCTGAAGTGGTAAGAGCATTTCTGCACACTTCTGGTTCCCTTGGCTGTGTCGGCCCAGTACGGCCCAGCCGTTCAGACATGCCTGCCTCCCAAGGAAGAGCCAGAGTCACGCCTGTCAAGCTCGATCAAACATGTCCTTGCGTTCACTCCAGCAAGCAGATTAGCAAGACTTAACTTGTTCTTGGCATTATGGGAGATCACATGGGCATCTGTGAAACACGAAAAGCAATACATGCCATCCCCCTCCTGTTCTGGTGCTCCCAGGGTGCAGAGATCTTCTTGTCCTGCGTTTTCTATTCCTGCTGAAAACAGGGAGGAGCTTGGTCACGGCTTCATGTGCCAATGGTGAGCATTTAAATTAGCCAATGCTATCATTAGGGACCTGAATCATGTGTCAGCTGTGCTTCTGCTCCCTTTTTTCCTCATCTTTTCTCAGTTTGTCCCCAACCCCTTCCTCCTTGCCTCCCTGCTTTCACTTTGCTCCCGTCTCACTTCACGACTCCCCCAGTGCTGAGATCAGCCGCACCATACTGCTTATCTTCAGCAGTCATCAACATGTTACAGAGGATCCCACCAGCCCAAACTCATTAGCCCTTAGCTAACACAGGGCTCATGAGAAAAATATATTCCCTCAGCCTGTATTTAGAAAAAGACATTTCCTATCGTGGGTGAGAAACAGACTCCAACAAGTTTGTGATGCATCATCACAGCTACCAGCAGGACCCCACAGTGGAGCTGATTTCTGGAAAGAAGGGAAAAGTAGAAGGTTTTTGCTGGCAGTGGATCATTTGCACCATGTGAATGTATCCAACCAGCTCTAAATCGGCTCCAGAACTGGAAGAGGAAAGGGAAGGGAGGAGGATGACAAGAGCATTAAAACACTTCTTCCCTTGTTTTGTTACTCAAAGGTTACATTTCAATTCACCTTTTCTTCTGTCAAATTTGAAAAATAATAAACCACATAGGGCTTCCTGAGACTTTTTTCCCCCCATTCCCCAGATATTCCCATAATAGGAGAGGGTAAGCGGCATTTCACAGCTCCAGTGGAGAGCAAATTAGTTTTTCTGGCAACTAAATGCAGTGTCTCCTCCGCTATGCACACACACACACATCGCTGCCTACAGCATTAACAGATCCTGCCTGAAGTGCAAAGCCAAGAAACCAAAAGGATGCAATGCCAGAATTAAAACTGCCTTGTAGTGTTAAAGCCCCTAAATACACATTGCATTATGTTATCGGCTTCAATTACACAATCTCAACTATATTTCCAAGGAAATGGTTCCTTAACCTAGGGCTTAGGATGGCGTTCCCTTAGTAAGTGACCCTGTCCTTATTTTATTTTCTCTTTGTTCACTGTCAAATCCTATGCACTATGCTCACTGTGCAAAGCTTCTTCTGAAGACAAAACTGTACATTTCTTTCTCCTGTGGTTTTTTTCTGGTGTTCATCACAAAAGCGGTTGAGTGCTTTTCTGAGTTGAACCTGCTTATCTTCGAAAAACGGGACTTGTGATTTCCATTCTAGAGGCAAGAAACTGAGGCACACAGGAATGAAGATCCAAAGGCATCTGATTCATTTTGGAAACCTTTCATGTTTTCAGTGCACTTAGCTCACTGTGCAAGCACCACAGTTCCCGTTATATTCAGCAATGACATCTGTGACTCAGAGCCACACCTCAGGATAAAGCAGGGGGAAGCATGACCCTAAAAATTAGTGAATTATTACTGGGGCAAAGTGATTCATCCAACACCTCTTTGGAACTCCCCTTTCAATAACCATGCAATGAACATTTCTTCACCAGACCCTGACTCATTGCAGGTTCAGCAAGTAAAGAGGCAGAGGCCATACGGACAAATCTCTTTCACTCCGCTCCACTCCTGAGCACATCCAGGTTGAGCAGTGAAGACAACAGGAATCCTATTTAAAATGTTTGTAACCAAAGATTTGTCTATAAGGAAGACAGACAGAGATGCCTGGCGGAAGTTATCAGATCTTCTCCACACTAATGCTGACCGCAATGTGAAAAAATACTCTTTTAATACTATTGTGACTATTTTTTTTTTCTGTGGAAGAGGGGAAAGAAGACATTCTTAGCGTGCTTTTCCAACACGTAAGAAGACTACATACTGCCCCCCCTCCCCAAATCCAAACCAAAAGAAAAAAGACCAGGCACCACACTGTCAAGAATAATTGGCTGTGCAAACACAATTTAGAAAGCAGCACATTTGCAGAAAAGTATCTTGGAGTGATGATGAATCACATCCATGAGTCAACTATGTCAAGCTTTTCAGGAAAAAAAACCAGCTACCACACCAGGATTATGAACAGCAGTGTCCTTTGCGAGACATGTGAATTACTCTTCCCACTATAATCTATCCCAGAAATGCCTCCTTTGGTGGGCTGCTTTCCATATGGGGCAATTTAAGCAACATGCAAATTTACTCAGGACTCTTGAGTCCTCAGGAGCGGGGAACAAATGATCAGACATCTGTGAAGATGAGATGGGAGGGAAGACCAAAAGAACTGGAATTGTTTAGTTGGAAAAAAAGATTGAGGAGACACATGGCAGCAGTTTACTAATAGATGAAAGAGGGAAGGAATAGATTTTTTTCCATGTCACTGACAGATACAAAAAGAAGTTATGGGCTTAAACTGCAACAAAAAAAGATTCACTTCGGATGTGGGGAAGAATGTTAGAGGAGTAAGTGCTGCAATAGATTTGCCTGGAGAGAGGAGGATGACTTCACTGGAGGTTTCTAAAGACAGATTAGACAAACATCTGTCAGAATTGCTTAGATAACTGTGATCTTTCCTTGGGAGCAGAGGTATAGGCTAAAGATCTCCTGAATAAAGCTCAGTCCTCACCAAATTCCAGCACTGTGATCCAGAGCGTGGGATGCTAGTTCTGCTCAGAGAAACAAATAATATGACATTGTTTAAAATTATATTTTCCCAAAAAATATAAATCAGTTAATAAATGTAAAACTTCAATGGCGCAAACACCTAGCCTGCAAGATATGAGACCATGTGGTTAATATTTGACAAAATCATAAGCAACAGAAAACAAGGGTTGATAATGAGAAGTTTGGGCAGATCCTACCAACAGCTGGTACTTTCACTCTGCGTTGTAACTCAAGAGATTTGTACTGATTGAAGAAGCAGCGGCTTGTGGAGCTGATGAGAAAGTCCTGGAATTACTTTTCACACAAAAGTAGGGATGGGCGAAAACTCCAGCTCAGGGCCAGTTCATCCCAACAACCTCCTGAATTCTAACCCGATTCTGTTCGTATCTCAGTGGCCTGTTTGCAGCCAGCGGGTCTCTCCGGGCCGCGGGCTCTTTTACGTTGCAACGTTCCAGACCACCAGAAAGCTCCCAGAGAACCTCCCCGCTCCTCCCCCTGCAGCCGCGCTCCGCTCGCTCCTCACGTCGCACCCCAGCAGCAGGGCGGGACGCTCCCCCTGGGCCGCCGCTGGCCACTGAGGAGCTCGATCCTGCGGAGCGCAAGCGGAGGGGACCGCTCGGTGGCCCCGCCGTTACCCGTCACCCCGGGAGCGGCGGACGCCGCCCGGGAAGGCCCGGCGGAGGGAGGCCGGAGGCGGCGCGGCGCCTTCAGCACCGCGGAGAGCGGCCTCGGGCCCCGCCGCGGCGGGAGCGAGCTCCGTCCCGCCGCCCGGGAGGTGCCGGCAGCCGGGCCCGGGAGCCCGGGCTCCCCCGCGTCCTCCGGGGAAAGGGGCCTCTCCTCGGGGGAATTTCCATCCCGAGCTGCCTGCCAGGCAGCTTCTTGCGGTGTAGAAACTCGCCTGGTCCGTGATTTATTCAGGCTTACCTCGCCTGTGCTGAAATCTATTCCGAGGAACCATTTAAATCTGAATGATAACTGATTCTGAAACGGAACTCTAAATTATAGTTTAACCTTGCACCGATTTTTGATCTAAAATTATTATGTGGAATAAAGGTGTTCCTACCATTCGTTATCTCAGGGAAAAAACCACATAGCTCCGTATTGCTGAAAGGAAACGTCCTAACATCATTTTGTTCCCATTGTAAATGGCACCAGGTCATTAACCAAGCTAGTTAAGTAACTCACCAATTTGCTAGCCATCCTGCCAACCAGAAAACCAGCCTGTTACTTGGGTAATCAGATAATTGCATTTTACATTTTCAAATAACCCTTAACAAGCGGGAACTAATTAATGTCCATAACACCCCAATGAGCTATGAATGCTTACTTCCATCTTACGGTTAGGGAAACTGAGGCAAAGAGCTTTGTCCCAGGCTACAAAACCCAGTCAGGGCAAAGGAAGAGCTAGAAGAAACTCCCGGTTCCCAGCCCTCTATTCACTCCATTCCCTGGGAAACACATGAAGGATACTTTTACCCATATGATGAAGCTACCAGCAACCACTGAATCATCAACTAAACCATCAGTCAGCCTAATAATTAGCCAATTAATTAGCAACCACCCAAAGCAGATTCATTTACTCAGGGCTCCATCTAACACTGTACTAGCAGGAAAGTTAGATGGGGGAATCTGAACAAGGAATGGAATAGCAGAGCTTTTCCGCACACCAGGCCCTGGCCAGCTTACAAACAGGGCACAGTGGTCAGCTTTGGAGCCTAGCACCGCAGCTGAGTTTCTTGGCGGCTGATGCACGCAGGCCCACGTTCCCAGGTCCTGGACCGGGAGAGGAGTCCCAACACGCTTTCCAGGGGGCCAGGGGCAACGCACACCCTTCGCTGTGCACAGGGAGCGGGCAAAGTTTCAGCTGTGCCTTCACAAACTGCTTGTGAGTGGTACGCTTTCAGTGTAGCGCAGTGCTGGGGGCCTGGTAAAAAAGGAATCTGTCTTTACCGCACGGGCCTTGGTGTATTAGCCATCTTCCTGTTCAAGCCCTTCCTACTAAATCCATTTTCCCACCTGGAAACTACCAGAGATGGGATTCCTACTGAACCGACAGGGACATAAGAATATTGAGAGCAGGGAGGGAATCTCCCAACAGAAAATGTGGCAAAGCAGGGAAGTTTGGGCGTTTCCCTTCAGGGTGGCTGGGGAATACCGAGGGCCCAGGATTACTCACCCAAGCAGTCTGGAGTCAGAGAGCAGCTGCAGTGAAAAGTCAAAAGGTCTGTATGAAAGAGAAAGGTTTTCTTTGCAGGTAAAGCCTTCAGTGTGAAGCACCTAGAGAGATTTTCTGGAGGACACAAGACTGTTATTTTAGGTTTTTTTATTTTTATTATTGTTGTTGCTGTTATTGTTATTAACCTCTGGGCTTACGGGGAAAAAAATTCATATCTTCAAGACCAAGCTATCAGTTAGCCAAGAGCCCTCAAATGTCCAGCTAAAAATTTGTGGGTGTTTTTAGCATGGAGTAAAAAGGAAATAGCAGCTAAATTTACATTTAAAGCTACTTTAGATTCTTAGCCCATGCCATCAAGAAGTGAAAGACTTATTGGTAGCACTGGGAAAGGAGAAGTTTTTAACCCTGAAAAAAAAAGTGGGTGAAAAATAGAATCTTGTGGTTATATTTATGTAAACTTCTCTTCAACATTTGAGGGATTTCAGTACAAATTTCTCCCAACAGAGAAAAACAATAAAAATCATATGGTCTCCTGAAAGACCAAGGCCACACCAGCAGAGAGTACAACGTTGTGCGTATTCTGCTCCCTCCTCCTGAAAATCAGAGTGAATTTATGCAAGTGCTTGTTGCAAAAAGATACTTTCTGCACTAATTAGCTTAATCAAATAATTATTTCCCTCCTTCCAAAACAAGATGTTTTATTCAAACATTTTGACCAGGCTTGAAGATGTAGGTCCAGGCTCATAAAAGATGATGTAACTATGCCTTAACCATTTCCAATCCGTTAGCTGAGCTCTGCAACCCACCTTAGCCTCTGTGAACTGCAGAGTGAAGAGCCACCGTAAGGGTGGTGTACGCTAGTCCGTTTTGCCTCCCAGCTGGGGCAGGCTGCAAGTGGGGCTCCCGAGCAGCTATGTGGACTTAGCTAATGGGAGATAACTTCTTACACTGTGATGCACTCGCAATAGTGACACCAAGTATTTGCTTTAGGCTTACCCCTCATGCTAATGCCATTAAAATGGTGTGGCTCAGCAGTTCCCAAAGGGATTATCACGAGCCTCCATTTGAGGAGCTCCTCATTTGACCAGCCCCTGAGCTGCAACTTGATCTGCAGAATGGGTGTTAGGCTCACCAAGTGCCCAGTGGGGTCACCCCCACTCTCAAACTGCTTCTCCTTATGGAAAATCTTCAGCCTGTTTTGCAAAAGAGAGTGCAAAAAATACTGATACAGATTCTCTCCCCTCTCCAGCCTGCAGAACTGCCAGGCAGTCTCTTGGGAAGCCCAGCAATCTCCCTGCATCTCCAAGGCCCACAGAGCTGTTTGTCCACAGTGCGTGAGGAGCAGGCTAGTAAGGAGGCCAAGAACCATGAAGTGGCCTCCTGCAGCAGAAAAACCTGTGTGAGGATATGTGAAAAATAACCCTGACTTGCTAATCCTAGCTGTGAGCAAACAATTAGCAGGAAGCAGAGGCAAACAGGAAAGCTGATTTAATTATGTGACACTGATACAGCCAGTGAACTGGAGGGGAGGGAAGGGGGGAGGCGAGGGGGGGGGGGCCGTGGATGTGGGGTCAAAACAGTTTGTAAAAATCTGTTTCACAAAAGCTGTTGTTCCCCTCGGGGCAGAGAGAGATTACCGTGGCTCAGTGTCTATCAAACACGGGAAGAGAATAGGGCCGGGGGCAATGAGACAGCTTCCGAGTATGAAGGGCCCTTCTTCTTCTCCGCAGCAACCAGCAGCCTGCCAAAGAATTCCTGTAAGCTCTCGGCAGCTTTGTGTGCCTGCCCGGGCTGTGGGCAGCACTGCAGCAGGCCTGCCTATTGTCGGCAGGGCTCAAAGGGAGCAGGGGAGAGAAAAGGGGAGCTGGGAGGAGGAAGAGGGCTTAAGGGGGCTTGTTGTTATCAAAGCTGCAGAGGTTATTGTGCTGGAGCAGAATCACGCTGCTTCTGAGCCCCTTCAGTGTGGCTGTTAATGGAGGCGCTGCAGGGAGACAGAGGGTGGGATTTGCTCCATGTAAACTTGCCGGGGTCTCCCTCTGCACGCACTTTGCTCGCTCACACCCTCTGGCTCAGAGCAGGCATGTGCAGGGGGAGGCAGGTGGCCCTGCACCCTCCTTTCCCATATCCACAGGCATCCAAGACACCTGCCAAGGGAGCCGGGCTCACGTACACTCCCACCGACGCACCTGCTATAGACATATTCAGCCGTACACAAACACCCATGCTTACACACACAGATGCACCTACTGGCCACTCACGGATCCAGAGATAAATACACATGCATCCAGATCTGCAAAGGCAACAGTTCATCGCTGAAGGCATCTACAGCTGGACATACAGATATACGTGATGGCTCATATGCATACCCTCAACATCTGGCTGCAAGTCCTTAACCCAAACACACAGAGTCAGATAAACCCATGCACAACAGTATGTAAGCACGCTTTTCCTGGCATGCACAAATGAAGAAGTCTTGAGGCCCTGTCTCAGAGATCATGTGCACATGGTAGAGTTAGCAGAAGGGATGCTGAGCCATGTTGTTTTAAAAGCTTCATCTGCATCACAGGAAAGGAGAAGCTGAAGGCCCCTGGGGAGTGAAAGCCTCATGAAGGGGCTTGTGAGCAGGGGTCTGTTGTCAGCAGTTTTGCAAATGCTGATGCCACGTGTCACAAACTAAAAATTGCCCAAAACGCTGTGCTCCAAACACCCTCCAAAGACCCTGACTGACCAGAGGAAGGGCCTGATACTGAAACTGGGACATGTCCCAAGGGACCACAGAGTCAGGGTGAGCAGGGTGGAAGAGCCAGATCCCCGTTCAAACTCTGGCCTGACTTGGATCAGGGACAAGTGAGCACTGACACGAGGCAGTTCCCAAAGCCCGGCACACAAGTCCCACAGACTCCATGAGGGATCCAACCTCCTGTTGTGGGAACCAAGCCACTGGACGTGAAATCACAAAAGAAACTTTTAATGGGGACCAGAGCCTCTATCTCCTTATCCCCAAAAACTTGCCCAAGGGAAGTACCAACCAAAGCCCCTCCAAGGCACTGTGCCAAAAGGAGGTTTCACATGCGTATCAGACCCACAGCCAAGACCTTGATGGAAGCGGGAAATCCCAGAGGCTTGGCCCACTTCCTACTCTAAGCTTGGCCGTAAAAGGAAATCACTGAAAAAACTCAACAAAGCCTCCTTCTTTCTGGACCAGGAAATTTTCTTCATGCTCACGTCAACCAGGTTGGTAGAAGCGTTGCTCCACAGTGGCCAAATCCACACCCGACCACAGCTCTGTTCAAAACAGCCTTCACCCGCCGAGCATGGATGGTGGAGAGTTGGTGCATTACACAGCAGCCAGACCCTCTCCTATTCCCAGGGTGGCCCCACTCACCGGTCCCAGGGATGAGGGACTGATGAGGGACTCGCCCTTCGGCCCAGTGCTGATTCACCATATCGGTGCCAGTCGTACCCTGCCCAGACTCACAGAAACACTCACATGTAAGAGACCCATGCGTGCGCGCGCACACACACACACACGTGCACATGTGGGGTGAGAGTAATTCAGCTGCACCCAGCACCTCCTTCTTCATCCCTTCTCCTCCCACTCCCACCCCATCGCCCAGCAGATGCTGCCGAGCCGGCCCGGGAAGGCAGGCGGGGAGCTGGGAAGAGGGATGAAGAGGTACCCCAAGAGGGAGAGCGGCAGCCTCCGACAACCCTGGTAGGAAAAGTAGGGGGGCTGAGGCTGTGGGGGAGGGGATGGAGGCAAGGCAGGGAGGGCTTCTCATTGTGAGGGAAATTTTATTTTTAACAGATGCTAAGGCAGATGGCACAGAATTAACAGAAAATGGGAGAGGAAAAAAGAGGAAGAACATTACTGGCTCCAGAGAGAGTGGACATTAAAAAAATAAAGAATAAGGGAATGAAAACAAGTTTAAGTACTCTCTCCAGAGGAGGGGGGGAGGGAAAGCGCGAGGCAGAGCAGGGACGAAGCAGCGTGATAATAACCAAAGGCGTGAAATTGCAAAAGTAAAATTTGTGGCACTCGGGAGGGGCTGATAAGGCCCCAGCTTCATTGCAAAACTCACTCAGAAATTACTGATGTGATGTTTTAGCCTTTATCATTAATAATAATCGAGTGTGGGGAGTGGGGTGGGGGCGCCTGAAACAAAGAGGGAGAGAAATCGCGTGAGCATTTGAAACCTGGGGAAGGAGGAAGAGGCGGCAGCGGGAGAGCTGGGGGAGAGGAGAGAGGTGCAGGGGGAGAGGATCAGAGAAAGGGGTCCAAATGAGGGAGAAAAGGGACGACAAGGGAAGGGAAAGCTGAAAAATGAAAAGGAAGCAATACCAGCCAAGAAAAAAAGAGGAGGAGGAAAGAGCCGGAGGAGGAAGGTTAAAGGACATGAGGAGAACAAAGGGGGAAGGCAGGCAAACAGGAGTTGGGGAAGAAAACGCCAAAAAGTGAGAGGGGGGGAAAAAGGCAGCTGCGGGGGAGAAGAGGGTGAATGAATGGAGAAATTATAGCAGAGATGAAATAGTGGGAGAAGACAGACTGCAGGACAGGGAGTAAGAGAGGGGGAGACAAAGAGATATGGCCCTGCCGCTCTCCTCCCAAATTAATCGAGGATACATCAACCCAAGCCACTAAAACAGAGCTATTATGAATGGGTTAGTCACAGGTGGAGTTAAAGGCCTACAGAGGGATATTAGCCAAAATTGAGTGGCTTTTAATTTCTTTCTAACGAGAGATTGTGGCTGGGGAGCCAGACACTGCCTCGGCTTAGCTAGGCCTGAAGGCAGCTAAACACGGGAGCCGGCAGCTTCCCACAGCCACGCTAAACCACAGGCGAGCTGACCTGTGCGGTACACGCAGCGAGGTGGAAAAGGCACACGTGAGCTGACCTGCCCCCTCCATGCGATCAAACGGCAGAGCCACACGTCACGGCATGGGGACACGGACAACAAAGCTGGCAGGGACCCACCGGACCGTTCTGCCTCCTCTCTGCACCAGTGCAGGGCTGTGCCGACAGACAGACAGACAGAGTTCCAGTGTTTCGCAACCCATCGATGAGCTGGGGAGATTCACCCTGCCCACCAGGGCTTTGCTTTTTACTGGGAAGAAGATCCCCCTGCACTGCAGCCTGCTCATTGCCCTCCTGGAGAGACCAGGGAGCTTCGACACAAGACCAGGACATCTGGGTTCTATTTCTGGCTCTGCTGCTGGCAATTCACCACATTTTTCCATTTCCCCATCTGCTATCTGGGAATAATGCAGTATTGTTAAAACTAAGCACTTAAAAATGATGAATCAGACCATTTCCCCATTCCAGAATCATGAGACTGGTTTAAAAAATCACGACACCTTCAAGAAGAATAGGGCCTTGTGCAGGAGGACTCACACGCCTGCGGAGAACCCTGTCTATGGGACTCTAGTTTCCATGCTTTTCTACAAGATCTAGAAAGAGGTTTCTTTCTTTTCCTGAGCTTTAAGCTCACAGTTCACCTGGCCACATGATGTTGGGATGGTGTGAAAAAAAAAAAGTATTACCAGTTCTGGAGATATAAGTAACATGAATTTTTTTCCTCTAGAGCCATGTGCAAATTTTCCATGAAAACCTCTTACTTCCCAAAGCATCGATTCATTAAAACCAAAGGGAGGGGTCAATTTCTAACAACTGTCTCTCCCTGAAGCAATTTCGGGGCGGGGCAGGGGGGGGGGGAAGAACACCAAAAAAGTTGTGGAACCATGGCAACATCCAGCTCTGACATTTTCTAAACAAAAACATTTGCTTTATGATTGAAAATGACTTTTCATTTTTAAGTTCTAGACTATTTAGGCTTAAAAGGGATTTTCAAATGGTAAAAAGTTGCACTGGGAACAAAATATTTAATTTGATCCAATACAAAATTTGGGGGCTAGGATATAGGGAGAGGGAGATAGGGTCAGGATGAGAATCAAATTATTCCTTTGTGAAAGCATTACATATTTTTACTTCTTATGCCATTTTGGAGCAGAAGTAACTGCAGTTTACAAATTCTCATAGAAAAAAAAAATTATTTCCTGTCTAGATCCAATTTCCATCTATACGAGATGTTTTAAGAACTGCAGATAGTATGTGCTAAGTATTCTTAATTTATGTATTTATTTCGTCCATTGCCCATATGATCCAGCCTAAATAACCCACACACGCACTTTCATCTCATTGCTGTTCAAATACTCACACATCTTCCCCTTTTCCAAGCTGAACCCAGGCTTGCTCGTGATGGTTGTGGAATTCATTCAGGAGTGGATGTGCTTTCAGGTGAAAGACACAAACCAGATGAGCTGGAACATGACAGTGGCATAAAAGCACAGTGGTACATGTGATTATACAGGTGGTGCTGTTTATGGAACATGTATTACACACACGTTAAGTCATAAAACCCCACAGAAGCTGCTCTTGGCTCATGGAACATCACATGAAATCTGATAACAACAGCCATGTCTAACGACCAGAAGCTACATCTGGAAATCACCTGCTACTTCATCTGAGAAGAATTCGTAAACTCGAGAGACAGCCAATCTTAGTGGCGAGGTAAATCTGTATCACTCGTCTGGATCTTACTGACACGTGGATGGAGAAACTTTATCCTTCTAATCAAAGAGCCTGCAAAGAGAAGGGACAACTTTCACGCGAGGGTGCCACCCTGTGCTGGGGGCAAAGGACCCAGAGGCAGGGTTGCTGGGTTCCAGGCTCAGCTCGACTTCAGCACTTTGCCTCCAGCTCCACCAGAACACAAGAGCAGCTGCCAGATGCATCTGGTTTGGGGCTTTCATTCCTTTAAAACATTGCAGGCTATCTTTCTTTCAAAGACACAAGAGAAAGATCGTGTGCGTTCTTCTCTTAGTCAAATGGTGAGTTCAACTGGGAGAGGTCAGCAGTGCTGGACTCTGGCTTGCCCGTCTTCCAAGCCTCCTCCACGTCTCCAGCTGGAGAATCTCTTATCTGCCCATCAAGGAAATAATCCCATGGCATGAAGTTCAGCCTTCAGGGAGAATTTACTTTCTCACTGAGATGGGGGGACCTTAAGGAATATCTTTACAGTGGACAGAAGAACAATATCCTAGGGCCAGAATGTCCCAGGGGACAGAGGAAAGCAGGAGTAAGTCATCAGAGCACAAGGAAAGTGCACAAGAAACAGAGAGGAGGGGGACAGGGCCCCAGAAATGAAGCACCGAGTAATGCCAGTGTACGTCCTTACTCAGAGACCTCACACTTCCACGTGCAGGTTTTCCAGCTCGCTTGCTCACACAGGAGCACTGGCTGGGTGTCCAGTGTTTCCTGTTGATAATTCTTCTTCTGCCTCGTCTGTCGGCACGGAGCGAGGACCATTCCCTGCCGTCATGAAAGCCTTTTTCGATAGGCACCGTCCCCCCTAGGCTGCCAGCTGAGGCCGCTCCCTGGAGAGCTACACCCCTCTCAGAGTCTATTAAAGCTCAATTACCAAGGGCTGCCTGGCCTCGTTGTCTGGCAAAGGGAGGTAGGATTCTCCTCTCCCTCCCAGGGTCGGGGCTGCTTTACTACGGCCTGGCCAGCTCACAACTATGTATCAATTTAATAAGATCAAATCAAGTACAGGAGGTGAGGGGAGGAAGGCAGCGAGAGGAAAAGCTGTAAGAAGGCAGCTCAGAAAGCCAGCGGTGCCTGCCTAGGCAAGGCTGCTGGCCCAGCGACGACAAAGGGCACGCTGCTGATTTACACTGCAGGCACAATGGAGCCATCTTGATTTACACCAGCAGGGACCTCCTGGTCTCACAGACCCTGTCCCACCAGCATCTTCCTATGCTAGCACAGCATGGTATCTGATCCACCGGTGCTTTCCCAGGGACCAAAACCACTCTCTCCTACATGTTCCACTTCCATTCTGCCACCACGCTGTTCCCCAGGACGTTTTGCATCTCCAGCAGTCAAGCCCTGGCTTCCCCCAGACGTTGGCAAAGAGCTGTCATCAACACCAACACAAAAGTTTCTATCAGGGATAAATAGTTTCCCTCCCACCTACACCCTCTCCCTCCTTGGATGTGTCTTCTGGGGTCTGAGTCCATAGATGGAATTATACAAATAGATCAGTCATACAGATAGCAGTCATGTTTCAGTTGTTACTCGGAATCCTTATGGGCAAGGAAAATAAGAGAAGCTGAAAAAATGTAAAAGCATTTAATTTCGTTCCTCATCCCTTAAGGACCCATGTTTTCCAAAGCTGCTTACATCAGCAAAGAAGGTGGGGGGAAGGGAAAGGAGGACACACTGTTACGCTGAAGGTCTAACTTTGGTTTAGCATGTCTCCGTCATGGTCTACAGCACTCTCAATGTCACACAGAGATCAAGAGGTAAAAGCCTCAGGTGCCTCTGGAAAGCATCCTTTATCCTCATCACGCAGGCGAGGAAACTGAGGCAGGGGAGAAGCCTGGCAACCGTTTACAAAACCTCTGAGAGATGTGCCTGAGAACCCGAGACAGGCGAAGCAGGGTCCCCTAAGCACCAAGGCTGCCTGCCTTCCTTGGTACACTGTGACACCTGCCACCAGCTTAGGAACAAGGGAACAGAAGAGAGGAAACTCATCAAATGCAAACCATTCACAGGCATCACAGAACAGACGCTCAGTCCAGAAGGGTCTGCACAATATCGCATCTCCACACTGCAAACCACCACTCACCCCTAAGACAAACTTGAGACCTCTGGTTGAAGGCACATAGCCAGCACATTGAGTCACAGGGCAAGCATAGGCCCTGCTAAAACCTCCCCTATTCCCTGTTTCTGGCAGAAGTCAGGATCTGTGGGGAATGCTCTCCAGAGCTCCTCCTGAGAACCCATCTCTGGTGCTGACCAGGGAGAGCAGGATGTAGCGGTGCAGGGAAACACAGATGGTCCAGCCTCTCCAGCCCGCAGGTGCACAGCAGAGTGTTATTGTCCATGGATGCAGTGGAAGGGATGGGGGAATCAACATATATTCCCATGCAGGCTGGGCACCAGGGACGATGGTGACATCTGTCCAACAGATACTGGGATCGGGTCTCCAGGGTACGTTTTCCAGGGTGGCCTTCTACATGTCCAGTTGCCTTCAAGGTAGCAGCTTGAGGAGGCTATGGCTGCATGACCAGATCCCAAGGAGAAAAATCGAGTTGCTGCGTGCCCTGTAGTTCACACAGGCAGTCATCTCCAGAGGTGCTGGCATCTTTCATTCCTTGGCAGCACTGCCACACTGGGCAGCACAATACCCCGGCTCCTGGGCACACACGGCACACACAGCCCTGAGACCTGAGCTAGGCCTGCAAAGAGGACACTGCTCTCACAATCCCTTTAGAGCTTGGCAAAAACTGGGGGGCTTGCTGCAGATGCCTACTTTCCTAGCTTTATTCTGGGCCTTTTGATACTTGCTGCTTCTCTTCAAACTTCAGCATCTGGAGTCGTGACATTTTAGGAGATATGAATTTGGAGGGGCAGGTGTTGAAGGGCAGAGGTTTAGCTGTCCTTTAGTGGAAGAAAACTTAACAGATTCAACAACCCCAGAAGGCAATAAAAATAAAAAGAACATTACACTGAAGCCAACGGGGTTTTGTTTCGTAATTTACTGACTTTGGCTCTAGACATGCTGAACAAAACCTCCCACCAAAAAACCAACCCAAACCTTCCACCTGCACAAAGAACATGAAAGGTCCCACGTGTGCAGAGACCAGGGGCAGCGGAAATACCTTGTCCCCTTCCCATTCAGAAGAAGCGCAAAGTGGATCCCTGCAGTCCGAGCCCAGGCTCATTTGCTTCAGCCAAGAGGAATTGTACCGGGCTGGTGATTCAGGGAAAGCTGAACCTTCATTTAAGAGGAGTCTTGGCTTTGTGCCGTCCCTGGTTTAAAAACTTCAGAGCCTCAGAGGTGAACGTGTTCTTGCTGGAAAAAAAGGGATAGGACCAAAGAGGAACAGGTCAAGCCTGCTGCACACTGGTGAGGGAGACCTCCAAGGAGGCAACACGTGCAACAGAGCTGCCCAGGTTTGAGCAGCCCCATCCTTGGTGCATTGAAACCCCACCAAAGAGTGCCTCGACTTGCAGTGGAGTTGAGCAGTGGCTGGGAAACTCCAGTAGCACACCAGTGCAGGCACGAAGTAAAAGGCTCTGCCCACAGTGCAAACCAGGCAGGCAGGGAAGGGCGGGTGAAGTGAGGTGAGGTGGCTGATGCTACCCAGCAGGCTGGTGGAAAAGAAGGATTGAATATTCCCCCGTGTGCTGCCCATGCCCGTTGCTCCAGCTCCCTCCCGCTGGAGGGAGGGATCTGACACCACAAAGCGCCTTATCCTGGCACTGGCATCTGACACGGCCAAGCCGGGCATCAAATTTATACTTGACTAAAACCACGGCACTATGCACTGCCCAGGAAGCCCTGTGTGCCGTGCTCCTCGACAGAGCCTTAAGGCAGCCCCTTTCCTAGAGAACCGAGAAAAAATTTCCTCCCTGCCCCCCATCCCCAGACATCGCTCCCTGGAGCTTTACACCCAAAGGACCACAGACATGTGGGGGAGGGACAGGGACACAGAGAGAGGATCTCCCGCCAGAGACTGGGGGGAGGATTAAAAAAAAAAAAAAGATGGAAGAGAGGCAGTGAGCAGAGGCAGAGAAAGAAAAAAAGAAAAAAGGAGTGGGAAGGGAGAAAGTGAGAAAAAGAGAGAGAGTGAGAAAAATGACAGGAGCTGAATTTTCGGCGCCCTCACTTTAAATCAAGATAAAAGACTGAAATGGAAAATAACAGTCCAGAGAAACCCCTGGACGGCTTTGGGCGTTAATGGAAACACATGGCTGAAGGCTGTAGTGTTGTCAGCTTCCCCGTGCTCTGACATTCCTTTCTGATAATCCGGCCTGCCATAAAATTAGAATAGCAAATACCTCCTGACAAAGATGCATGTTTCCCTCTATTGTGCCATCATAAAAAAAACTCCGCTGGTGACTCGAGGAGCCGCAAACTTCAATTTAAATTTACAGTGCGGCGGAAGGAAAGTGATATGCACTCAAAAATTTTAATAACCTATTAAGTTACGACTTCAATTTCATTTTATGAATATTTTCCTTGGGGAGCAGTGCTATCACAGAGAAAGATAGAAATTTAAAAAAGATAAATAGTGCCATTAATCTCCAACATTTCTCTTCCATTATCCTTGAAAATTAGGAGTTATTTTTGTTCAGATCTTCATGTAATTAGCTCCCTACACTTGATTCACTAGCCAGAAAATGACCATGTTCAGAAAATTAAAAATTTGTCATTAAGTGGAATTTAACATAATATCATTTATCTTTATCTATTCCCCAGCTGACAGCAGGAGCCTTGGAAGTGATACAGGCTTCTGTGTCAGAGAGTAGAGGCAAGTCCTCGACATGAGAGGGAGAGCGCGGGAGTGTGGGGGGGGAGGCTATAAGGATGTGGGAGGGTAGCGGGAGAGGGGGAGCGTGTGAGACAAAAAGGAAGCAGGAGCCGGAGTCACAGGAAGAGGGGGAGAAAAGGAGGAGTGGGGCGTGGGAGGAGAGGGAAAATGCGGGAGGGAGTCGGAGGAGGGGGGCAGACAACCAGGCAGGGCGAGGGGCGGAGGGGGGAGCAGAGGGTGAGGAAGAGGAGGGCAGGGAAGGCTAGCGAGGCAGGCCTATCTACTGGGCTCGATGGCAGAGCTCGGAAAGGGCCACCATGAAGCCAGCTGGGTGTTGCAACGAGAGCAGAGTCGGGGGCCTGGTGAAATCCTGACCTGGCAGGATCCCCGAGTGTGGTCACTGGCTTCAGCTGGGCTGGATGAACGCCAAGGCACTGGTTTCCTGCTGGTGGCTTTCTCTAACTCTTCACTTGCCCCAGCCCGCCAGTCCCCCATGAAACACAGGGCAGGACCCAGCAGAAATCCTCACCAAGGTCAGAGAAAGGCTTTTGCTGCCTATTAAAGATCTAAAACCTACATTGGTTACGAGATCCAAATGAAGATTGCATGTCAGCAGACCTCCTTGTCTTCAAGCATTTCAGAGTGATCCACCAAGTCCCCTCCACCAAGTCATTATCACCTTGTACAGAAGGGAAACTGAGGCACAAAACAGGTCTTTGACTTGACCAAGGTGGGGGGACTGGAAGCAGGGCTAGGACCAGAACGCAGCCCAGGCTGGCAGACCCTTTGAGACCTTCTGCTCTAACTCTTACTTCGCACTCCCTTCCCTCAACTAATCCCGTGTGCACATCAGAGGTGCGGCAAGTCCAGCTCTCCAGCATGGGCTGAACTACAAGAAGCCTCTTCAGCTTCTAAATCGCTCCCACGGACCGGTAACATTAGCCTCCTAACCGTCTCATTTAATCTCTGTCTCTCCTACTCTCAGTGGCTAGATCTGATAAAATATCTCTCTGGAGAAAATGAAAGAGAATAGGTGGAAGGAAGGAGAAGAACACCATAAAGCAAACACTATGGGCAGGAGCTATTTTAAATAACTGGCTAGCTAAAAAAGCCAAGGACATTAGCTACTCAGCAGTTCCATCACAAGAGCTTGCACTATTTTAAGTAAATCTCTTTGCCTCTCTATTCTGGCTCAAAGTTTGGGGATTTTTCCACTCCTCCCAAAGAAGTTTTGGGGAGTTTTATTTAGCTGCATTCCCTTCTCCTATATCTTGATTTTCAAACTTTGTGCGTGCATTTTATTCTTATTTTGTTTTATAAGTAAAATAAAGTGGGGGGAGGAAGAGCCATAAAGATTTGCACTTCATCAGAAACAAGTTTAATGACCTTGCGCTCTGCTATGTATTCTTCTGTGCAAAACGTAACACAGATTTTTGCACAAATATCTACTGGACGGTGCATAGTATATTATAGATCTGTACAACAAGAGGGCATAAACCAGCAGAGGAACATTCCAGTGCAGACACTTATCACCACGCTCTGTGGCTGTGATTTTTAATGCAACCTAGGGAGTTAGGTACAAAAAAATCTCTCTCACAATAGCAGTCTCCCCACAGGTTCCTGCAAGCCACAGTTGGCGGCCACAAAGTACCAGCCCACACGCATCAACCTATTTCTTTCCACCTGTAAACGGATCAGATGGGTTAGGGTCACTGCACTCATCCTATAGCTGGAGGCGCTACAGCGAACCAACAGCAGAGCTGGGCATGGAACTCAACTGTCCTGCCTTGTTTCGGCAGGCAGCCGTGCACTGCCACCTCTGAAGTTTCCCACCACCAGCAATGCTGCTTTATGGCTTGGGCAACTTCTATATTCTGGTGCACATGTAGCGGGAGCCAACAGCAGGGCCGGATAAGCGTAGGTCTGTTTACTGGTTTTCACTATGGCTCTAGATCGGATCCATAGCCAGAGTAAATGAAAGTAGCGCCTGTAGCACTTGCCACAGTGGAGGTGGAGGGCTGTCTCTAGGGATCTGTTCTGGGACCCATTTTCTCGACTCTGCTGCAGCCGTGTCCCTCTCTGGCCTGAGTGCTGAGTGTAAGTACTCAACCCCCATCATCTGCCGCAACACGGCAGAGCACACTCCCTCCAGCCAATGGTCTGAAATGCCAAGAATCGCCTCATCCCTTCAGTGGGCCTCCTCCAAATGGCTGGGTGGGACAGACACCAGCCTGGAGGGCCCAGGCTGGAGAGGAGGGAGGCTGAGTACATAGGCATATGGAGATGTTGATCCTTGAACCTTGTGGGGCACCTCTCCACGGCGACACCGATCTCACCCACAGAAACTCCCGTGAAGCATTTCCCTCTGTCCATGCTGGGGCCAGTTCCTGACCACTGATGGGGGAGATCACTGCCCCGTTGCCCAAACCTTTTTCTTGTGCATCCCAGAGCATGCTCTTTCCACCCTGGCTCTCAAACAGCCCTTTCCCCCCGGGTCTCCGCCCTCACACCCTCCCACTTAGCCTCATGCTCCTCCTCTCCCATCCCTCCACACACTCTTCCTTTTGCCCTTTCCCTTCATTTTCTGTCTCTGCTCTCTTTCTGCCCTCTCTTTTTTCCACTTCTTGAGCTGTTTGATTCATGGTGGTCTCAAAGCAGAGGCTAAGGCCCCTTCCTCTCTTACCCACTTATTATATGATTCACCAAAGTGCCTTCACTTTGTTCCCTCATTCCTTGACTCGGTAGCTATCCTTGCTGCTCCCCTTAAAATCAGCTCTGCTCCTCTTTCCCCCCACTGTCTTCCTCTACGCGCTTCAACTCTTTTTTATACCCTTACAGGCTAAGCCAGACTGTTCTCTTCCTCTCCCTCCATGCAGCCCCTGGCCCATCCCCTCCTGCCTCTCCCATCCCTTTCTCATGCTCCCCCCTCCTCATCAGAGCCTCAGCGCTGCAGCCTTAAAGCAGGATAAATGGATATGGATATCGTACAATAAAACCTTCAGAATGGAGAGTTTTGTGCAAGTGAACAGCAGCCAAGCCTGAGAGACTGAAAATTGGATAAAGGGATTAAAACAGTAGCACATTAACAGGAGATTTAGAGTGTAATAAACTCATTTCATAATAATATGTGCGTTGGGGCTGGTAATAAATCATCGCGGGATCCCTGCCTTCCGCGGTGCCGGAACGAGGCAGTGACCCGAAAGCGGGGTAGGATTTCAGCGAGATGTGGATTAATTTCACAGGGTTCTTGGCCAGGAATAGAGCGGCTGTGCCATTGCTGTACAGCTGCTGCTGCTGCTACTGCTGGCTTTTTACAAAAAAACACAAAAGGCAAACAAATGAAACCAAACAAGAGGACCTGCCAACACTGCCTGGCACACATGTTTGTGGAGAGGGGTGGTCAAGTGGCCTTCACTAGCACAACCCCGGAGGCCAAATACCACTACTTCTCAGTCACCTCCCCGGGACAGTGTCCTGCCCCCTTTCCATACAGACTTGTGGGGTAAAGATGATAAAACAGCAATAGGAAAGAAGCCAACTAGACAAAAATGCTAGGCTAAGTCACCACATTAATGGTCCAAATAACTTTGCCTAAGACGCTGAAGTCAAAAGAATGTACCAACCACATGCAGTAGATACCCCAGCCTGGTGGGTAGCCCCAAATGCAACCTTAGGACAGGTGGGGATGGGGAAAAGCTGAGACCTCACTCATGTCTGCTGCACAGAGCTCATGAAAAGTTACAAAAGAGATGAAGCCTCAGGCTGCGAAAGGGAGGAGAGCAGCATGCTGGAATGTTCCCAGAGAAAGAATACAGATGGATCCAAGCCATAACGCAATTAGGTGAGGCAAGGACTTTGCAGCAAGAGGTAATAAAGGAATAAAGAACAGGAAAATGCAGTACAAGTGTCCTGGAATAAAAAGCAAAGGGCTTGAGGAGGCCTTGGGGAGATGGGGACAGGTTGACCATACCTTAAGGAAGATTAGGGAGCAAAAAAAGCTTCCCAAAAGAGGAGGTACTGATAAGCTCATAACAATCAAGGCACTGGTCCAGATGACAGGGGACCTGGGCTCTACTTGTTGCCACTGTAGCCACAGAGCTTGCTTGGATAGTGAGCTCTCAGGGGAGGTCCTGCCTTGCTTTAACATAACCCATAAGAGTGCGGTCCAGTGTCTGTGAGAAAAATATATGGGGACACCTTGATGTTGATGCAATTGGACATGAAAACAAGAAACTGTATTGAAGAAAAGACGGGATGGGCCAATCTCAAAGGAAATTCTCTAAACGTAAGCCAAGGCTAACCTGGCACGAAGAAGGTGAGGGTAAATTTAGATGACAGAAATGGGACATTGTGAAGACTGAGGAGGAAGCGAATGGCCAGCAGGACAAAATTCAGACCTCAAAAGGAGACTTAAGGGCTGGAGACCTGCAGATTCATGGAGATTTGTCTTTGCTGGTACCCCCAGGGTTAGCACCACAATGCTTATTTAGTCAAGGCCAGAGCCACAACTCCGGACATCCCTGAAAATATTAACCTCAATGTTGTGCTACCCAAATACAGTGGTAACAAAAAGTCGTCAGCTCACGAATCAGCCATCTGCCTGCGTGAGCAGATTGAGGATGGTCAAACCATACAATGCATATAACTGTTGCTCAAATGGAAGCCTAAGCCTTGCAAGAAGCCCGCATATGAAGCAGAAAGCTACGTTCATATGCAAGTTTTCTTTACATGTGTGTCGTGGCTGCTGACAACCCACCTACTGTGCACAAATCCCTCAAGGAAACCCTTCTTTAACAAAGGGAGTTTTGCAGCCTCATGCAGGTGTGTGCAGAAGGCACAGCAAACACCTATGACTTTTACAGGACCAGATTGGGAGGTAGGCTAAAGTGGCATGTCTGGATTTTCAAAGAGATATTTGACATCACATTGAAGGATGGATTAAAGGAAAATGCAAAACAAGGAGAAAGGCAAGACTGCAGTAAAACAGGGGAATGAGACTCAATCAGGCAGAAGGGCTGAGTGTCTCAGAGCTGGTTGAGATTCATTCAGTCAAGGGACAAAGAATGGGCCCCAGCACTGCTTGGAAAGTCACGCCCACAGATCTCCAAGAAGCAGAAGAAAGGAACGGAC
This sequence comes from Aptenodytes patagonicus, assembly GCF_965638725.1. Taxonomy (NCBI): domain Eukaryota; kingdom Metazoa; phylum Chordata; class Aves; order Sphenisciformes; family Spheniscidae; genus Aptenodytes; species Aptenodytes patagonicus. The sequence goes on along the minus strand of NC_134953.1, from coordinate 10,942,028 downwards.
AAAACATCGGGTCCCAGCAGACTGTTGCCTGAACTCCCAAACTTCTTCCAAGGAAACCAAAATACCGTATTTACAAAACGTTGCAAGGTTTGGATAAAAGCAAAACATTTCATAGCCATTGCAGTGCAGAGCAACACAGGAAGCCAGTACTAGGTCGAAGGCCCAGCTCTCACCCCACTCCAAGGGAGGCCACCAGCCTGGCTTGTGGACAAGGGTCCTGCACAAGGCAGATAGTCCAGCCTCAAATTGGGCCAACTACTAGTCACTGACACAGACTGGAACAGGTCTAACAGAAGTGATCTGTACCTCCACACTGGTTAAAGTGTCCACTTGGGATGGAAGAGGTATATGGCCTTGTTCATCTTCTGAATCACTTCGTGCTAGGACCTGAGTTTGACTCTGCCCTTTGCCCCTGCATGCCCAGAGCACAAAGTTAAAAACCATACTAGGTCACTTTCTCTCCTGCTAGTTTAGATCAGGCAGCTTAACTTCCACTCAGGAAATTCTCATAATGTCGTTGGACACTTTCCTATGCTCCCACTGGACGTTTTGATTTCAATGAAATTACATTGTGTTTCAAGGAAAAAGCTTCATAAAAAGTATTCCCACCAGTCCAGTCCTCACAGTCACCTGTTTCACACTGTTCCTGGAGGGCTAAGGGGAAATACTTACCGCACACCCCATTTTTATTATGAACTGCTGTTGTGCACAGCACTGAGCTCAGAGGTTCGGCCGACACTGCAGCCTGTGGCCCTAAGACCTACCGCTGGGGTCTCTTGTTGCCTTTACTTATCCCGCACCGAGCAGCTGTACTATAAGGCAGGGGTTGGCTTCTTACATTTCAGCATTAGACGTGACAAAAAACAGAACACCTCTCATAACCATTTTTTTAATCACTCAAAAGTAAAATGTGCAGTAAGCAAAGGGTTGGGGAGTTTTTTCTCAACAGAAAAAGAACTGATTTAAAAACACATTTTGTAAAAACACATTTCAGAGATCAGTTCCAGACTGTAAGGCCACTTTTGGCTAATAAACACAGGAACTGGTAGATTCATGTTTTGAAGATGCATTGGTTAAAACAAACTGAGTTTTAGCAAGTCCCTTAAGATAAAAAAGCAATATATTTAAAGAAAAGTCTTCAGAAACCAGAAAATTTACTCAAAACGTATTTTGTTTTTTATAAACACTGGAAAATGTGGTCAAAAAACCCAAGCAGGTCAGCTTGGCTGTCAGACCACAGTAGTGGGGAAAAAGGGAAAGCAGGACGGAAAAGCTCGCTTTGCTATTTCTTTTCCTCCGGTAGTAAGGGATGATCCCAGCTCAGCAACGCTGCACAGTGGAAAGACGGGAGTCCCAAGACTCCGCCCAAGGTGGTCAAACAGGGCACACAAAACTACCAGTGGTACATCACCGTTACAGATGCCCACCGAGAGAAGAGCTTAGAGCCCAGAGCCCTTTCACACATACCACGTAAGGAGCGCGTGGCCCTCATGGCAATTTCAGCCAGGTGGGAGGGCGTCACAGTGGTAAGCGGTAGCAGCACTGCTGTTCATCTAAGCTGGTTTTCACTCATTACCATAGCTCTTACCACATCACTGAAGTGTAAATTCACTCAGTAAATCACATCGGCTTCACCGTTGCAAAATAGTACTCAAGAAGCACTAATAAAGCAGGAGAAATTGGATTTGCATTGAAGTCAACCTGCCACTTCAGCTGTCAGTCACTGCCATCCAAGGGCTGTAAGCCCCATCCAAACAGACTTCCCCGGTAGCAAACTGGCCATGGGAACTTGGGAAGCCAAGGAGCAGAAGTGAATATACTCAGCACAGGACCTTCATATTCCCCCTCCACACACATACACCCCCCACAAGAGCCAACAAGACCAAGTCCCATGTAAGAAAAGCTGGTGGACAGTGAACCACAGCAATAAGTTACTCTGAATAGTGAATTACAGAGCCAAAGGGCTGTAAAGCGCCTTGATTTCTCTCCTGCCGGATTCAAGGGAGGTATTTCCTCCCACACACCCACTAGGTGATATTTAAGAATAAGGGGAAAATTCCAGAAACCTTCCAATCAATTTGACAGACCATTTCAGCTGGAAAATACAGGTAGCTCTGAAACAGCTCTGAAAATGCTGAAGGACCCAAGTTCAATGTCCTCCAAACATTACTTCCTGGCTATGAGTCAAAACTATTTCCTTTGTGTAAAAAGGGACCAACATTAGAAAAAGGGCTGAACATGGCTAAAACAGATGTCCTTTTTTGGTGAAATGTAAAGGCTTGGATTGTCCCAAAAGGACATTTTCATGAGAAAGGCAAGGAATGAGAGAGAAAAGAAGAAAAGAAAATTTTAAAGTTTGGGGGTTTTTTTTTTCATTTAATGAAAAACATCAAAAAACAGGAAAAAAAAATCGAAGCAAAGGGGATTTTTTTATGTGAAAGGTTGTGGCTGTTTTGCAACATTCCCCTTCTTTACTAAGATGAAAGATGAAATTAAAGCTATCTGATTAATTTCAAAGGGGATTTTTTTTTTATGTGAAAGGTTGTGGCTGTTTTGCAACATTCCCCTTCTTTACTAAGATGAAAGATGAAATTAAAGCTATCTGATTAATTTCCCCACAATTGGGGCATAGGTACAAAGACCTGCAGCAGTTTCAGGGCTGCCCTGTTGGAAAGGGCCACCTTTCAGGATACACTGCGGCTATGTGGCTGGTTTTTTGGTTGTTGGTTTTTTTTTTGTCACAAAATGTCATTGCAATGCAGTTGCATGATATTGTGCTGGCCAGAAATCACCTTCAAGACAGTTTAGTGGTATGACATGGTACGTCGTCAACAGTAAATCTGGGCTGGGAGGCAATAATCCATTCTGATGCTGATCATTGAAGACATCAGAATCAATTAAATGCCTGCTGTTAATCATGCTACCTGGCCTACAGACAAACCACCTTGTTCTGTAACCTTCTATGGTTTTATTAGCTGAAGAGGCTTATATTAGGTTGTTTTTTGGATAGGAGACCTACAAAGACCATCCAGTGTTGACAGAAATGGCATGGCTGTATCCAGGCGCTGACTCCGAGGCAGAAATTGTGCAGAAAAATCTCTAGCTGAACAGGACTTATCAGTGCAAGGCTGTTCTGGAAAAAAACCACACTCGTGGACAGTTTAAAGAGGAGCACAGATGATCAGGCATGTCAGACCTCTCTGCGTTGGTGAGGTTTCAGCTGAGATATTAAATCTAGGTCTGGACCCCAGCATTCAAGACAGATGCTGGCAAATGAGCTATTTGTGAAGAGAAGTAAGACTGGTCCGAGATCTGGAAAGCATGACCTGAAAAACTGGAAAGAACTGGAGGTATTCAGTCTAGAGATGAGAAGGCTTAGGAGAAACATTTTCCTAGTAGGTAAAAAACTGGACAAAAAGGAAGGCAATAAGCCCTTCTCCATGTCAACATGGAGAAGAGAGCAAGGCTTAAACTGCAGCAAGATCCAGATTAAGCGTGAGGACAAAGTTTTAGTGCTGTGAACTAGTGCTAGAGGCTAGTGAAGCACTGGAGCAGATTGCTGTTAGGGAAGCCATGACATCTCCATCACTGAAAGCTTTTAAGAATAGAAAATTAGTTAGAAAGTTAGAAAATACCCATCTGAGGTAGAATGGGTCTTGCCCTAGGGTAGGGAGATGGATCTGATGATCTCATGGTGCTTATTCCAGGCTTATTTTTTCTGATAATCATATTCAAATTAAAGAAACCAAGTCACAGTGAAGCTGATTGATATGTTCAAGGCCATGTATTAGACCAGTAGCAAGACAGCGTTAAAACCACCAGGAACCGATACACGCACATCAGTGACATTTGCTTCAATACTAGCTGCAAAAAAAATCGAGAAGCAAAGGGGGAAGAAGGGTAATTTACTGTGATTTCCCTTCCTTAGTGTCCTAAAATATTTCCAAAATGGCCTAACCAAAAGGCTGTAATACGTATGTCTATATTTGCATAAGTAGAAACATTTCTCTTTACTAAAAATGAAGTATTTTTTTTTCTTGAGGTTTTGTGGGTTGTTGGTTTGGTTTTTTTTTTTAATGCTAAGCATTAAAATTATCATTCTCTATGAAGCAGTACTTTCCATTAAGGAATACAGGCATTTTATTAAAAAATAAAAGAAAGTACATTATTTAGGCTTGTTCAGAACTTTTTTTTCCCCTGAGAAAATGCAACCAAATGCAAATGTTTTTCAGGTCATTCCATATCTACCTTTTCTTCAGAAAGAAAACCAAAAAAATGTTTTAAGCAAATTACTTCCCTGCTTTGGCATTTCTGAGTCCAGATTTCAGAAACAATCTAAGCACATCTGTGTTGCTGTCTTCTGGAAGGCAACAGCAAGAATTTTGGGATCCCCAGATATGTGGGGAGGCACAGGGTTAATGGTCTTGGGGACTTTGTGGTCAAGGAGCAGCGGCACTGCCGGTTAGCAGGAAGGTTGTCCGGTTAGCCTGGGGTTTGTCTCCGACACTGGCTTAGAGCACGTCCCTGCGTTGCCTTGCAGTTACAACTCCGGAACTGCATGGGCAGAGCTACGTGTTGGGGAAGGGGCCTGGGCACCTCAGTGCCCCACCTCATCCTGGTGAAACCATTCCTTATGTGACAATAATGCCTTTATATAGTATAGTGCACTTTGTATACTGCTCAGCAGATCCCAGTTTGAACTACGCGCTCGCTCTCTGACACTCCACTTCGAGTAACACAAATGTGGTCCATCACAGATGAACTCTCTTACACCTTCCTAATATGTTAAGAAATTAGTTCCTTCTCCCATGTGAATGTGCAAAATCTGCTTCTCCTGCTCTCATAGGGCCAAAATCTTTGCTGGTAGAATTTAATGGGATCCATTGGTATTCACTGATGCTGCATGTTCCTGTTACATTGACCTAATTTATTGTATGTAGCTGGTACAACATACACAAATCTACATGGCTATTTCCCAGGACTGTGTAACCAAGTCAGCAAAGTACTTACTTCAGAACACGCACAGAGTCCACCCAGGTTCTTCCACTGGAGCGTGAGCAATGTCTATAGTGAGCTGCCAGTGGGATAAAGAGGAATGACGTAAACCGAGAGTCATTAAACCCACCGCCTCTTTTCGAAGGGTGAAATACACACGCGTTCATCCAAACACAACCTGTACGCTTCACTACAAACAGGACTTATGCAGGTTAAACTGTGCAGGACCAATTGCCCCCTCTGGGCCACATCCTCACCTCATGTATGTTGGTATCTTCACAGTATCCTCACAAAGCCCTGTCGAGCTGCCATCCCCCCCACCCCCAGCTAAGGATCTGGAGCTTTCCATCCAGTGACAAAATTCCACATTTTTAATGCTGCTTGGTTGCCGTCACCACCAAATAAGAGCCTGTTCATCACGTGATCTGCCCTGCTCTTTTGTCAAACCAGCAATACAGCAGTTACTCTCATTTCTCTCAAAGGTCCCGTGCATACAGATCTTGCTGCAAAGTAGGGAACATACTTTGTCTGAACTTCATGGTTTTTATCACCTGAGTATTAGTCATTTTCAATATGTTTCTGTTGCATTAATGGAAAAATATGGGAGCCCTCCGGTGGTAAAAATAATACCTTTAATTTCCCACAGATGATAACCAGAGACTGTAACCTAGCAGATAAAGTGCCTACTTCAGCTTTCAAAGGTGCAGCTGTGAGTTCAGAACTGTACTTTCAGTACCTTTTCTGTTCACTTTATTCCACTCGTGCCGCTTTAACTTAATTAATACCCATTGATTTAGCAGGACCATAATAATAATAACAACAACAGCAGCTACCATCACCGATGGGTCAAATTCAGACATGCAGTAAGGTGTGCGAATGCTGTAGGAGGAAGGGCACATGAAAGGATGAAAACTTAGGGCTTGTTTTAAAGAAGAAAAACCAACCATGGCGTAAATGCACTGATTTTCACCAGAGGCGAAGCTTATTTTGCTTCTAAACGTTAGAAGAAAACATTTGAAGTTTTTCCACATCACTGTTTTTGGTCAAAAACATAGTTTTCAGCCAAAACACAATTCACCTGGGATGATGACAGTCACAGAGCCAGTGGTGAGAGGCAAAAGAAGGCATCATACATCAGAGCTACAAAACCAGCAATGGAAATTACTCCTTTATTTTGCTACACATGTGAAACTGTGTGTGAAGCACTCACATAGCTGTCTCAAAACCCTTCCTCTGGTATTCGTAATTGCAGCTGAAAGGCACGCAGAGACCCATGTGATGCCAACGCATGCCATATCCTTGTTTGGGAGACAAACCAGCTGTCTTCTTTCATCAGCCAAAACAAAGCAGAGGTAGGGACATCGATAAGTGGGGAATTCTCCAGAAGTGGCCAACCCACCCTGCAAATAGCTGGAGTAAAGGGTGCTCCTCAAGGAGACACCCCATCACTTTGCCAGTAAGTAGAAGCTCACGGTAGTAGCTTGCCCTGGTCACATCACAGTCCCATGGACCTGCAGTGCTGGAGCAGAGGCTTTCCTGCTGGTTGCTCATTCCTGGCAGATGTCAGTCCATAACACCATGGACCATAGTACATAACACAGCCTATGGTCAGGTAGCCATCCATCACATTTACATGCCTCCTTATTTCTGATCACAAGGACCAAGCTCCCCGAGTCAGGGTCCAGCCTCGCATTGTGCAGCAGACCTTCCTCACTGGTTTCACTTTTCAGTTAGCTATAAGCTACAGGTGTAGCTCGTAAGTCCTTTAGCACTTTGCCTTGCTGTTGTGCATTGCAGGGAAAGAAAAGGTAGTTTGGGTCAAAACCAAGAGTAATAGATGCTCTGGAAAATCCAATACACAAGTCAGGTTGGCAACAATAAGAGGTTTGTCCAAAGCACACAAGGGTTAAAGTATTTCCTTACCCAGCATAGCGACTCACAGTTCAGAAAGCATGCTCCCCTCAGGCCTGCACGGAGCATGGCTCAGAGACGGGACATGCAAGGACCCCTCATCAGGAAAGCAGAAGGCAAGATCCACAGTGCAGATCTGAGAGCAGAAAACGTCAGTGGCCCTGTGCGGCAGCTGTTCTTCCTGCTAGTAAATAGGCTCAGCTCACCCTGACTATCTTCAGAGCCAGTTGCCTGATGCAAGCACCATAATGTTTTGCATCAAGGTCTTGCTTCTGTACTGTTCACAGTGCTGGAAAAGGAGTTTCCCAGATCCCCCCCAGCCTTTTCTATCTGTGCATTGAGCACGGAAGAAAGCAGAGTAGAAGATGCTGAGACAATTTTTGGGATGCACACCCCACTTTCTGAATTTTCTTTTAAATGCTTCCTTTGTCAAGTTTTTGCCCCCTTCTCACTGATGCTCTGGCTAATGGTGTTGCACAGAGGAGTGAAAGAGCTCGTGCTGTCCCACAGACATCTTGGCTGGGGAGGTCAGGCCGTGCACCAAAGCCCTTGCCCAAACGTCACCCACTAGTTGTCTGAGATAAAAATTGCCTTCTTTAGACTTCAGAATCAACATGTCTTTGAGATGAACACGGACAGCTCACAGTTATATTATACCTTCGTAGTCTTCATTCTACTTTTATGCTATTCTGGATTTATACGACTGGAAAAAGTTAATTTAACCATCAATAGGGGCGGGCTCTCCAAGTGCAGAAGACTTATATAAACAGCCTAGATTTCATAGCCAGCTTTACACCATCATCTCTCATAACCAAGAGTGTAGCCCAGGAAAGGAGGGGAGGTAAAGCAAAGAGGAAATTTACCCTGCACACTACTGCATTGTGGATAGTCTTATTTATGGGAAATGCTCCCAGAGCCAGTCATGAGTTGGAAAGCCACCTCCAGTCTCAGTTTGACTCCCCATGAACAGGACACAGCTGTGCAGTGTGGTATCTTGAGTCTTCAACCACATACAAAAGGTTTCAAAAGTAATCTGGGTTTCACTCTTTCAATCTCACAGCTGATTTTCCTCATAGCTGGCATCAATGTTGACCAAAGGGGAGCAGGATAAAAGGCAAATATTTCTGACTGAGGAAGCAATCTGCCAGACCTCCAGTTCACACGAAGAACTCTTGTGTTGACTTCACCTTCCTCAGATCCAGCCCCACATTTGGAAAGCCATTCTTAATAGCTCTGCTTTCAAGCTATTCAGATAAACACTATGCATCCTGCTGCTTACGAGTAGTCAAGCATAGCATTGACTTCAGCACTTCAGAGTTTTGTGCTGCATCTACCCTGTGCCATCACCTGCTAACACCGAGTGAACACAGAAGAGAATGCATGTAGACAGGGAAGGCCCTTGACACTGACTGCATATAGACGTGGATTCCCTCTGTTGCCGCTCATGGTGCTTGGGGAAGATATGATCAGCTATAACCACAATGCCAAGCATAAGTGGGACTTCTCGTGAGCAAAATGAGGCGTCTTCCCTTCAGAAGTTCAGACCTCTCCAAACCCCTATTTACTAGAAACCAAGCAAGAAACTCAGAAGCAAGCAAGCATTTCTGAGCCACCTTTTGGCACTGCAGATGGGAAGACTAACTACAGGTTTTCCTCTCTCCCATATTTCTTTCCGTGACTGTCAGGTCAAAGACGCAATGACCTAAATTGATATGCCCCTGCTTCTCTCATTCTACAGCCATGTCTATCACTGGTCTCCTCTCCTGTACTTCCATTACATCCACGTGAAGGTCTTTACCCATTTGGAAGATCTCCATGGCCAGCTATGTAGATTGGAGAGTATTTGCCAGTAATGGGAGTAACATCCAGCTTCCACTTCAGGTTCCACTTCCCAAACCTCATCTTTAAAGTCCCACAGGAATAGCAGAAGACCACCAGAAAGCAGCTGTGTTTCACAAAGACTGTGCTCTATTGTTCCCTAAAGGCTTAGAGCAAATGTAGTCTTCTGGACCTCCCAAACACCTTAGAAGATTACCATCCATGTTTGTAATGACCCAGTATTCCAGCTAGGGATTTATTTTGTTCTCCCACCTCCTGGTTTTGTTTTTTTTTTTTTAAAGAAAAAACACAGCATAGCAGCCACCACTGCTGCAGCAGCTCCGTGCAAGTCACATCAATTCCATTCCCAGGGGTGCAAACCAATTTCTCTTGTTTTTCCGCCCGTCTCTCTGGCTGAACCTCCAGCAGCCTTCAATCCCATTAATCCAAGCACTGCTGGCGATGACGAAGACTGATTTCACCAGCAAACGATCAATTTGTATCTCCCCCCCTTTTTTCTCTTTTTCTTTTTTTTTTTTTGGTGCGATGTACAAAATATCATGAAAAAGGCGTTAGTGGTGATAGTTCCACAACAGTGAAATAATAGAGTAATAAGGCAATCCACTTTTGACCTTGCAGGACAGCTAATTCATCTACCCATCTATCTTAATTATTCCCTGGGTTACAAAAGAGAAACTGTACAATTCATTCATTCCACGGTGACAATTCCATTTTCCACCCCCAGTAAAGCACCATCCTTTCTCTGCAGTGATCCTGCCATAGACCACATCCCTTCTCAGCCTACTCATACCAGCCCACATGCAAACAGTCATTAAGGGCCTGATCCAAAGCCTGTTGAAGTTGATCAAGTCAGGCCCTCGTTGGCCCCAACGCACTCTAGTCTGTGCCCTTCCACACCTTACCCTCACTTCTAAGCAAACAAGAAATCGGCCATCTTCATAAGCCATATCAAAAGCAGCAGCGGGATCTCTGGCAGAGTAGAGAGGCATTCGGACAGGCTAACTTTGCCCTGGGAGCCTGATCTTCTCAGATCTTCTCTCACGTTGATGGAAAGAAAGTATCTTACAGAAAGGTGTGTATGGCCTCAGAAAAGCCTATGAGATCTGTCTGCACTGGATGAGAGCAAGATAGGATCTCTGGAATTTGGAGAGCACACTGTGGTAAGGGTACAGAGAAGACCTAGACCATTGGAGAAGATTAAAACAGCATCTTCTGATGGCACTGCTCTAAGTTCTGCTATGTATCATTTGCTGAATATTAATGTGGCCTGGAAGTTAATATCTGAATTTCAAATACAATCTTACATCCATGCAATCTGATCTTTCTGCTGCTTCACCTTGGCGGTTGAATCCCACAACCTACCCATTTTTAGGCATGGCATCTACAAGTAGACTGTTTGCACATGACTCTCCAACCTGCAGAGAGAGGCTGGTGTGAATGAGTGTCTCCCACCGTTCTCTGAAAGAGCCAAGGTTAGTCTTTACCTCCAACAGGCAAAGGAGGCTGTTGACATTTGCAATACCAAAATTTCACAAATCCCTTACAGCCTAACAGCTGCTAGGAAGAAAGTGAAGAACTGGCCACAGGAGAAGGTAAGGAGGAAGGTGCTTCAAAGAGAGTAGTGGCAACTGAGACAAATTCCACTGACTCTTGGTTGTTCCTCCTGTGAGTTAAGGTGAAACAAAAGCAGCAGAAATCCCCATAAGGGACAGCTGCCTCCAGTCAGGTCTGCTCCTGCTGGGAAGAGTCTTGAGTGCTGATACATCCTTGAAGATTTGCACTTTCCTAGCATCCCACTTCTCTGCAGATGTTTTTAAGGTCATCTTTGGGCTCCATAGGTCACTCAGTTCCTCTACTCAGCATCTCCAGATCCCTTTTGGACTTCTGAGCAAGCCAGCTTTTGGACTTCTGAGCAAGCCAGACTCTTTTGCCCTCCTCACCCTCATCTCTCCGTTCCATCACTTTACTTACACTGCTCAAGCCTGTATTTCTGCTTGTTTTTCCAACACCCAAGTCCCCTTATCTAAAATACATACTGCTCTCTTTCTTAAAGCCAATAAACCCAGCACTTCCTTTCCTCTGTCTGTAACAGGTCTTCTTAGCTTGATTTCCTTTCCTGCCTGGTTTCTCCACCTCTGTCACATTTGTCTCCAGCCTGTGCTGCCCTACCATACCAAATCCATTCCCTTTTTCATCCCCACCATCCTCTCACCTCCTGGATTCCTCTACTTGTCTCACACAGTCCACACTTTTGATTCACATTAGGAAGGCAACTTAATCTTCCACCAACTTCACTCTGCTGATACATCCTCTACTCCCCTACCTCTTTTCCCCACTCTTACTTTCATTTTCCCTTTCTTACTGTTTTTTTATGCTTACTGTGGTCCCTGCCGCATTATCTCACCAACATACTCTGCTTCCTCCTCCCCACAATCCTTTACGTGAGTAGGCATCCCAGTTCCCTCTTTGTCACGTCTAATCTGAGACTGAAATCTCTTAAGAGAAGTGGGTATATCTTCTTATGTGAAGTTTGTACAGTGCCTTGTCAATGTACAGTGCTTTGAATGATCATTATTAATACACTGCTAACACAAAAATACCACCTTGGGTTCAGGTATTCCTGAGACACAGACTGCTGCAAGCAGCGAAGTACATCAAGGAAGTATCAGAGCTGCTTGTCCCTTTCTTAAGTTTACCCCTAAAGTCTGCCCCAGCAGGAACAAGATCCTGGGCTAGAGTGTAAACAGAAAGGGAAGACAATACCCTACATCTCAGAGAGCAGAACTGGAGCCTAAAGTCAGGCATACACAGGGAGGGCAGGAAAACCCACCCCACTACCACTAAATACCCAGGACACTGCGTAGATGTATTCAGACCCCTTAGCACAGAGGTGCCTACTGACATCGGCTCCTCTGAAGACCCATAGTCAGTTGATAGGAGCCTGGCACAGAAATGTGGGTGGAATTTAGGCCAGCTGAGTACAGCCCAGGATGCCCCTGAGCAGTGAAAATAGTGAAGCAAAGACCCCAAGGCAGAGCCTAGACCAGTGGTGCTGCTTCACTGCCACATGTATGCCATTGTGCTCAGTGCCTCCATGTGTGTTTCAATAGAGCCTGCATAGTATGTCCAGAAGCAGCAAGTGGACACAAACACAAGGTCTACAGTGAATAATGTTACAGCAGGATGCAAAGATCGTGTGTCTGGAAGCACCGGGAGCAAAGCAAGCTGATGCACAGGCATAGCTGACACAGGTTGCTGCAAGCTGGAAACAAAAACGCTACCCCAGCCCATACCATAACTACCCCAAGTCCCAGCAGAGAAGCTGTACAGTGTCACAGTGCAGAGTGACACATAACTACATCTCAGAGAGCAGAACTGGAGCCTAAAGTCAGGCATACACAGGGAGGTCAGAAAAACCCACCCCACTACCACTAAATACCCAGGACACTGCGTAGATGTATTCAGACCCCTTAGCACAGAGGTGCCTACTGACATCGGCTCCTCTGAAGACTGGAAGGTTTTCCAGTTAAGATATTGACTACCAGCTGAGGAAGATGCATGTCAGTCCCTGTCTGACACAGGTTCCCTGGTTGACCTTGGTCAATTCATATGACATGCTTTGGAGTCCATCTTCACACAAAGGAGGACCGCAATCTTTCATCTGCTTCTTGGCATTGTCTAGACAGGATTACAAATGTCCTTTGTGGCATGTCCAGTCTCCAGCATCCACATAAAGTTCACACTCTTCTTCCACAAGGCAGTCTTTCTGGTTCCTTGAGCTTTTGTCAGGTGTCTCCCTGACCCCAAGACCATGGAGTTTTCCCTAAGCTACAGCCTGAGTTTTGCAATTTCCCAGAAAGTCCTCTTCCTCCCAGTTCCCTCTTTTTGCAGTATTGTCAGTAATCCTGTTCCTTCCCCTTTTCCTCAGAGACTGATCATCATTCAACCAAACCCCTTAGAGTCCAATCCTCCTCTTACCTTCAGCTGTCTTTAAATACTATGGCTGTGAACTGTGAGGCACTCATAGGTGGCCAGCTGCTCCCTGTTAGCATGGTTACTGGATGACAAAGGGGCTGGCCCATAAGCCCTGGCATAACGTGATTTTTTTTCAACAACCCAGAATTCACACTGGAGAAGCTTCATTCTCCCCTCAAGAATTAACCTTTCTGCACCTCCCGCTGTGCTGGTGCTTGTGGTATGCAGGAACATTTCCCACCTCAGGCACAGTTACAAGTCTCTTTCCTGGCACTGGATATGGAGTATAGCTAGACAGCTGAATGCTTTGATCTTCTTGATGGCTGGTGCATGTACAAAGCTTTTGGAGTCATGTACTTCCTTGTTCCCCAGGAGAGCAAAGTTTCTTGCTCAGCTGAAAATTAACTTCTGGGGTTGCACTTACTCACTTCCTCTTAAATGGCCTGCAAAGCGGCTCTGAAAGCAAAATACTACACTCCAGGGATCCCATGACCGACCTTTCCCGAGCACTCCTCAAAACAAAAGAAGGGGAGAAAAGCAAGGCAAAGGGAGGAATAAGGAGAATGGCGGTCCTGGCCAAAGAAGAAGTTTCAGAGGAGAGAAAAAGGAAGAGGGAATGAGAAGGGAGTGAAGGAGAGAAAAAGGAATGGAGGGAGAGAGGGAGCAGCAATAATAAGGTCATTTGTTACAGGAGCTACTCCTAGTCTGTGTGTATGTAACACAATTTGAGCTAATTGTATTGCCCTCACTTTGGGGACGCTGCTGTCTGTCTCTGAAGCTTTTTCTAATTTCCCCCCTTAATGTACGATTTCAGAATCTTTCATTCTAATGATTTTAATGCAATCAGCAAAACTATGCATGTAATTGTCTTTGGCACGGCACTCGCTGGAGTGGCACTCAGGGACAGCTCCCTGAACCCAGGACTCCGGCAGGAGAATGCAAAACAGGCCTGTTTTCAATCACCGCGGCAGAAGGCAGCCGGCAACGTCTGCGAAAGGCTGCCGAAAAAAAACATTTGTCGGAAGACAATGACAAAAAAGGGGGTCTCAGCTCGGTGCTATTCAGAGACAATTTGTAAGCACGGCTGTTGAAGTCGATCCAAAGGCTCCGGAACAGCTGGAGCTTTGCAGTGATTGATAAGTGCGCCCAGGAGAACTTCATTTCTGCCTGAATGAAGACAAAAGCCCCGCGATGCTGGGCGGATGGGTAATGTCACTATCATTAAGTAGTGAGAGTGGATATGCCAGACCTTCAGATGGGGACACAGTCAGGGCTATGAGGAGAGGTCAGGGCACCCTCCCTTCCTTCCCATCACCGTCAGCTCTTTCCCCTCCCTGACTCCCCCCTCCCCGCACACACACTTTCAGCACAAACACCCCTTTGCTAATTGTAATGCCCATATAATAAAAGTTCCCCTTCCTTAAATACCACACCATAGGTCTCTCCCTCTCCTCTTCATGACTGCTGTGTACATGCTCCTTCCAGACCTACTAGGGCTGGTTCTGCCAGTGGATGCTCCAGGCCATCCAGATGCACCTTGTCCACGGACAATGTCACTGTTGTTCATGACCCCATGCTCAGAAGACACCACCCTTGAGTACCCACGCTTGGGTGACTCCCACCAAAGGCTGCTTGTCTCCTTCCTCCCTGTATTGCTCACCGATACCTTCTGAAATGCAAAGCCTGCATTTCTGAAGTCAAGTCCAGTTGAAATTTTTGGGCAACCCCGTGAAAACAGTTAGAGCATCACCACAGGAGAAGAAAGCACATGAAATACAAAGCCGATCACAATGGAATTGAACTGGCGTCTATGTGCTTTGCACAGAACCTCATCTGTCTTAAGGCTTGCCTGGTTTTGGATGTTTGCTGACACGGTCTCTTTTTCCCCTGCAGAGTTACCAGATCTCACGTGCAATAGTTAGCGTGAAGAGTACTGGAGACAAGTGGGTAGATGATAATCTCAACTTTCGTTTTGTGCTTTTCTCATGATGAAGAAAAAGCTGGAAAATACAACCCAAGTTGTTCCGAAACAAGCAGCAAAATTAAAGGACCCTTTACTCATCGAATTACCCTTGGTGCTGTCCACAACTAGTCAAATTCAAGAGCTGCCTACTCAGTTTCTACATATTCGTAGTCAGGACACCAGACACCTCTGAAACTCTGCAGCACAGCTGGGAATCAGCAGCGCACCACAGAAGCCATCAGAAAACAGTCCACAGCAAGGGCGACACCCATGCAGGAAGGGGAACAAACTGCCTGAAATTGCTCCAAGCCTGTGTCACAAATCCTCCGAGGATCTAACAACCCACCTCAAACACTTGCTCTTTGCATTCCAAGTACTGAACCCACCTCTTTTCTCCTGCTGTCAATGGCCAGCCCAGGCAATGCCAGAGACAAGACAAAGAGCTCTTCCAAAAACCCCACAGAACCTTTCCTTCAGTGAGAAACATTAGTCTGTCACCTTCTGGGGTGCTTTAAGGAGCATGAAGGCAAAAGAAACAGGAGTGGTGAAAAAAGGTTCCTACTGGCAGGCAGCCTATCACTGTTTTGCTTCCTGCTGACATTTTAGGCCACCCCCCTCTCACATAGCGCGGTTAACTTCTGTTCAGATGACGCAGCCTAAGAGCATAGAGCTACAGTTCTCCAGTGGGGATCCTGGTCCAGGATACCCTCACCCAGCTACAGCTGAGACTGACTCATCACCAATGGAGGTGAACCTGAAGAAGGATGAGAAGCTTCAGTCAGGAGGTCTGGGACCACTTCCAAACTCTCTTGCTGACATGGACCCAGTCACACCCACTCTGTTATTTCTCTCTCCCACTTTTCTGCCTCAGAGCTCTACAGTGCACGGCCCGGGCTGCTGTTCAGCTGTACAGCACCTACAGCAACAAAACCCCACCCTGCACTGGGGCTATAACCTGCCTCAGCAATAACATTTCCAAGAGTCCCTACCTACCAACACTCAGCATATTCCTGCCACATTGCCACCATGTCAGAAGCCATAAAAGAAAGTTCCTCAGGGAAAGCAGAAACTCCAGCTATCAAATTATCACTGAACCCCGCTGTGCTTCAGATCCATCTGAACTTTTTAGGAGCTCAACAACCACCACCCACTCGATTCCCATAGCCTTCACAGATAAGCTGCCCTGAGGGAGGGAGCTGAGACCCCCGAGATGTCGTTCTTTGCAGAAGGTGATCTCTAGTTGCTCAACGCTAGCAACCAACTATTTAGAGCCCAGGACGCATAAACTCACATTTCTGCTACTCATTCAATGACATCTGTGTCAGCAACCCTGCCTCACTTTAGACTGTTAGTTCTTTGGGTAACAGAAAGCTTTGTGTCCTCTCTTTGTATTAAACCTACCATGTGCCCAGGCCTCTCGACCACCACAGGAAGAAGCAGCAGCCCTCATACAGCTCCAGCACACACACAGAAAGCTGCCCGACATCCCTCTGTGCCTTCTGCTGGTGGTGAAAGCAGGGTCAGCTGACATTCCCCTCAATCTCCCTCCACTTTCCAAACTCCAGGAACCTTTTGCTGAAGTAACACAATTTTATTTTTGACTGACTTACACCCAGCCAGCCAGCATCTTGCTCTCTCTGCAGGGTGATGGAATAGCACGGGCCAGTGATCAGCAGGAAAGCCGGTTCTCATCAGCCTGCAGAGGAGCACCAGCCCCACTGCTATTTGTACACGTCCTCTGGAATATCCACATTCAGCACTGTCCTTGCCAAAGCCACCACCAAAATGTGCACGTTGTTCCCTAATTTTGCTGTCCCCAGAGCTGGCACTGGTTGATTGTTCCGCCTTCCTGCTCGGACAGCTAAATACTTACACTGAGCACTGCAGTGCTGGGGGGATCTCAGGTGGTCCGTCTTTGGTGTGAGCTTTGGGGGGCCCCTTGTGGACATCCTTCCTGAGCCCTACTGGCTGCAGCAGGAGAACAGCTCTTGTAGCCTCTCTGGAGCAGAGGGGTCACAGCAGACCCCCTCTGGAAACGGAAACAGGCACCCAAACAGCTTAGTGGTGCCTGTCAACCAAGAAAGGAACAGGACCCCAAAGTCCCAGTGGCGGCTTACAGCTCCTCTCTTCCACTGAGCAATGCTACTTCAGCTTCTGTACCTCCACTCTGCAGGTAGCCATGATGATACAGGAACCTGCTTCTGAAGGCAGAGAGATATCTTTTTTCAGGGCCTGCACATTCAGCAGTGATGTTACCAGTAACATGTCAGAGCAAAGATTTAGCAGTGAGCAGAAGCAAGATACCCAGTTTTAATGAACTAATCTGGACCTGCAGAGACTTTATTCCAACTAAGTAAAGATCCCTCAAGCCTCCACTCAAGCTCAGTCAGGCCTAAGCCTCCAGCAAAGTGACTGTCAGGCCTAAGCCTCCAGCAAAGTGACTGTCAGTTGCAGTGACATGTTCCTCACAAGGCACTCCATTTCTCACAGGTTCCAGCTTCTAGAAGGAGGAGAAGAAATTGCCCAAGTATCTTACTGCTGTAAGACTTCCTGTTCCTGATTTTTGGTCACAGAAAAGGATTCAGCAAAGTCTCCAAAGATATTTTCCCAGTCTCTTACACCAGTCCGTTTAGCCTGATCCTCCCAGTGACTGTAGTTCACCTTTCAGTTGCCACCTTTAGCACGACTGACAATACTGTCAGGTCCAGTATAACCTTCACATGCAGGTAGAGCAACAGTGAGCATCAAATTCCTTGGATATGGTCATACTGCCAGGTACAAGACCCCAAGGCCTCTCCTTGGCTGCGCACAGCCTGCATCACATCCTTTTGAGCATAGGGGCCTTGAGTGTTCAAGAGCACCAGGCAGAGGAGCTCATGGCCAAGCAGACTGAGACAAGCTGTACACAGGCCGCACACAAGGCATTTACAGGGACAGTCAGGAGGTGGTCTGTGCTTTTAGACCTGTACAGATGCAGCCTCTGTTCCCACTAGGGGAACACATGGCAGAACCAAAGGTTGTCCCATGAGCTCAGAGCTCTGTTCTGACCTGGACCCAAACAGCAATGGTACTTGGTGCTGGCAAGTTCTGATCCCTTCGTGGTCCTCCCTGCCCTAAGCCATGATGGTAGGGCCAAGTAGGATCCAAAACCTCCTCCAACATGCCTTTGTCCCCACTCTGATCTGTGCAGTAATAAATAGTGATCAATCTTGACAGAGAGCATCCAAGTGTCTGGCATGCTGTGGAGGGCGAGGGCAAGGGCAAGGCAGTCTCTGCTACAGGAGATGATCCCTGGCCTGCCCCTCCTGATGACCCCAGAGAATTCACACCGCCCCACTCCCTCCTCTTGAAAGGTGATAACAAAGGTGTGAGTTTCTAAGCCTGACTGGCTCATGGAGTTAAAACCCAGTGAACCTGACCAGATCAGTGATAAAGCCAGAGCTCTGCTGAATTGGTCATTCTCTTGCTCTCTCCTTCTCTTGCCTGACCCCTCTTTTGCATGGTTCATAGAATCGGCAAAACTCCCTGACACAGAAACTGGAAGACACTCGATCTGTCGGTAACAATTTCCAGCGGCTTTGACAGAAACAGGCAGAGCACAGGAAGAATGAAAAAAGGGAAAGGGAAAAAAAAAAAATTCCTCCTGCCTCCCATTCTCCCTTTCATTTTTCCTTTGGCTCCCCCTCTTTCCTGGTGCTGTGCGAGCATCTCCTTTCCTTTGTCTGCTGCTAGACAGATGAAGACAGTCCATGGGCTGCAAGAGGTATCCCAACCCAAGCCATGAAACAGACTAATTCATCATAGAGGAAAGTCCGTCTGCACGCAGAAGGGTAGATGAACATCTCTTACTTTAAAGCCCCCACTGCTCTTGCAGCATGCTGGTTCCCTGCCAGGCCTGGGGTTGCCCACACTGGCTGGGAGGCTTGGAACAGGTAGGAAGGTCAATTGAGAAGGTGGGGCTGGTTACGATTTATACCCACATGCTATTTATATTTTGTAGGTCAGCTTTGCTGGGAGGGGGAAAGCTTTCACTTTATTCTGCAGAGCAAGGTATGGCCTGGGACCATCAGGGTGTGTTTACCCACTAGACAGCTGGCCCAACCTTTGATCTTTCCTGTTCTCATCGCTGTGGCTTCAAGCCTGTTGCACAGAGGAGGCTTCACAGAGGATTGAGGAAGGGTCTGTGAGCAGTCAGAGCATAGGGACTGAGACTTCTGCAGCCCCTTCTGGGCTATACATCTGACCCACAGACTGACACCATCACTGTAAGAGGCTGGGCTCCGAAACCCAGGCAGTTCCTTCCCATCCCTGAGTTCTGATGTCCTTCCCTAAGCAAAGGTCATCCTGACCAAGTGCCTAGGGCAATGTGAGTACGTAGTATGATGCCTACCTTTTCAGACAACCCATACTTCAGTCTACGTCCACCCTAGCCAAAAATTAGATCAGTGAGAATTATGCGTAGTGGAATCTGTGTTGCATCTTCAGAGATGCATTTTCATCTCCCTCTCCCACTGAGAGAAATGTTTTTCAGAACAGGTGATCTTTTGAAGGAGGTATGCAAGATGGTAGGAAGGAGAAGCCATGGCTCTGATGAGCCTATGGCCAAGAAACAACAGTATCGATCACACAGGGCCTAACTTTAATCACAATAAAACCAGACTATTATATTGTCATACAACCTGCACCTTCAGATAACACACACCCTTGGAAGGGTCTGTGCTCAAAAATAAGACCTTACATGACACAAGTCACCTGTACAGAGGGAGGATGTGAGAGCACTAGAGGAGAAATAGAAGGGTCGACAACAGCAAAAACGCACAGAATGTATTTGGCTACTGAATCACAGCAAGTCAGGTTTTTACATTTAGCCCAGGCACCATGTATGTGAGATACCAGCAGGACATCACACAAGGGTGATATCCACCATGAAGCCTTTTCCTTCAAAAGGCAAAGCACATCTGGCTCAGACCCTACATGGTATTTCATGGCCTAGATGAGACTGGGGACCATGAAACCAAGACACACCGATTGATTTATTTTTAACTCTTGACAAAGATGGAAATTCAAAAGAAAAGCTTTACTCCTTCCTCCATGGTAGAAACATCATTGGCATCTGTTTACAGCAGGAATTGGTCCCAGAGTTGAAGAGAAGGCTGAAATCTAACCTTGGAAGTGATCAGTGCTCAGACTCTCCCTGAAGGCAGGAGCTTGCCTCTGCATCCAGTTCTTTGCTGTGCCAGGATCAAGTTTTCACAGTTGTTTCAAGTTTCATTGGCTCTGAGTATCATGGCACATCAACAAAAGGAAACCCAACAGGTGAAGTTGCAATTGCCCTTCCTGTCTGAGACAGCTGCCGAGAGCTGTGCCAAAGGCAGCTGCTTGTTTCCTTCTCAAGAGATAATTACAGCAGCTAGAAAACACCATTTGCCATGTTGCTTTTAATTCATATCAGCAGAACTGACAGCTCCAGCTACATTCACTCAGGGGCTGCAGGTAGAAGTCTGGGAAGGATGGAGCGGCTCCAGCCTCGACTGCAAAGGGCTGGGAGGCTTTCATCTCAGCCCTCACCATCACCTCCCTTTGCTTTGCCTTGATCCACCCAGCCCCTCTGCTTTCCACAACTGCTCCACAAACCGTTTAGCCATCTGTAGTCAGCAGTTGCACCCATTGCTGTGAAGGGAAGGGTGACTTTGTGCTTGAGACACTGCTGCTGCTCTCAGAAGTTCGGGGGTTCAGGTCTGCTGCAAGCTCCCTGATCACGTCCTGGGGAAGCTGTAAAAGCTCCCCAGGCTTTTGGTGGTTACTTATCCCCAGCTAGCCATAGAGCAGTTACCATAACCCCACTGATGAGCCAAGCGATGTGTAGAAATGCTCCTGCTGCCAGTAAGGCTGCAGACTGGCTGAGTGCTCCAGCAACTGCTAACAGGCTGTTTATACAGCAAAAACTGGGGCAGGAGGGATGAGGGGTAGGTCTTGCACAAGCTAGAAACACATGCTGTTCATTGGTGGGACTGGGGAGATTCCAGAAGTGGGATACACAGATTCAACAGCACAACTAAAGAGAAAGGGACAGGTAAATTAGATATCTCATAAGAGCGAGCAGGAAGAGGCTGTAACAGACCCCTGCTTGAGAAAACAGGAATACCATCCTTGCAAACCTGGCAGCCACGTCCATTTAGACTGCACAATCTTCAGAGCAGCTGTTGCCTCCTATCACGCTTTGCACAGCACCTAGCACCGCAGACCCCCAGCTGAGCCGGGGCCACCAGGCCATGAAGTGCAGCAATGAAAATACTCACAACAGACAAACTCAATTCATGGAACATCCCTCAAGCAGAAACCACACAGTGAGCCACAATTGTTTCTAGTGCCTCTGAAAACAAGTCCTCTCTAAGCTCAGAATTGGCCCAAATCGCCTGTAATCATACAGACTGATGAAAAACATGAGTGACTCAAAACCTAGGGAGTCTCAGCCATGGAAAATCAAGAAAGTGAGGAAGCAAATCAAGCCCTCTCTGTACAGCTGCACCCTCTTGCAAGTCATCATGCAGTGGGTGCTTTAAGACTCTGTCCACCGCGACCACACCAATTTTGGACTTACGCCAGCATAGCGGTTTGAAGTGAACAGTCAAGTAGCTGGACACCAAGGATAAATAAGATTTCTACTAATCCTGCTTTCACAGCAGGATACTAGAAAATTTAGCTGACCTTTGTTAAATAAGCTCAATGGGTCCCTTGAGAGATGGTGAATTACTGTGAGTGAGCAAAGAATGTGTGCCCCGGGCCATAGCCTGCAGAGAGAGGTTTTTCCTGCACAAGAGCCTGCAACCCATCCCCTTCCCAGGAAAACTTACTTCTTTTATGCTAAGGGGGGAATAGGCCACCCCAACCTACTGCAAAGCCAGTTGTGCCCCATCTACAGAACCACTCTCAGGAGTATGGAAGACATTCTGCACCGTGCAGCTTTTGAGCTGCGGCACTGGAAACTCTCACCGAGGAAGCCGAGCTGCCAACAGAGCACCCTTTGCCCCAGGATGTCACTGCCATGGCTGCCTGCTTCCCTGCTCACGGGCTTGCCCTCTGGACAAGGGCATGCATGTGCATGCCAGCACATGCAACTGTGGGGAGCTTTCAGGGGGATAGTGGAGGACAGGCAGCATCTTGGAGACAAGCCCATCGGAGACATCAATGTTGCAGGGTCCCTTTACCGATATACTATGAATCCAGGGGCATAATGTGGACCAGCACAGTACCACAATCAGATGCAGCCAGACTAAATTTCATTGCCACACAGCACATTTCCTTTGGGAAATTTAAAACCTTTAAAAACACCTGTCTACCTGTTCCAGCTTGACTAGCTGGAATTTAGGCCACCTCATCTGACTGGCTGAGGTAGTAGATGCAACAGAGCAGTGCTACGTGAGGCTTTTTCATCCATGTTCTGGCTGAGGTGGATTTGATGAGACACCGAGGTCATACAGGGTGACATCAGCTGAGACATTAACACGCTACAGCAGGAAATGCAGACTATTTCCTTTCCAGGTATAATAGGACAGAAAACAGTATTACAAAGCTGCATCTAGGGTCTTTCATTCAGCGTCTAAACAGCTGGCGCAGAAAACTGATCTGGGCTAACCCCATCAGAGTGAACTAAGCTAGGACGACTCCCACCTGGCAAAGATGTGTCCAGCACTACATTTCTGGGTATCCACAATTGCTCCAGGTGCCACTACTTCTTCCTTTCACAACATCAGGTAGTGAGAAGGAGTAGGGAGGGGAGAAATGCGATTAGAAACTATTTTTTTTCCAGTTCTCATTCTTTAAGCAACCCCTGGTTAGCTGGATAGACAAATACCTGGATTGCCTCCTCATGGGAAATTAAAAAAAAGTCTGCTTCAGGTTGGCTTGAGCTCCCTTTATTTTTCTCTCCCCCTATCTCCTCCCAACTCTGACCTCTCAAAAGTTCTCAACTGAAACAGATCACAGGTTCTAGTGTCCATAAAAACAGGAACATTTTTATTTTAGTTTTGAAGCCTATTTCAATGACCCGGTTGGGGGGGTAGGGAAACAGGATCATTTATCGTGGCTGAGCAGCACAATTCCATTTGCCAGGCTCTGAAATGAGAGACTCGCTGCTGATGAAGTCAAAAAAGGTAAAAGCGCCTCTGTGTCATTTTTCTCCTTCCCCCCACCCCAAGTCTTTCTTTTCTTTTTCTCCACACACACCACATCCCCTGCCCCCATCTTCTAGCAGGCTCTCTGGAGATGAAGGGGGAGAGAAGCAGAAAGGTTGGTGTCTCAAGGGAAACCCACACCTCTCAATATTCAGAATATTGAATATGAAGTGTCAGAGGAGTTATCAATCTTACTTTGATGGCACGAGCTTCATTTGTTAGCACAGGACGTGAAAGGGGCCATTCAGAGCCATTCACTGACTTTTCAAAACACATTTCACCACCGGAGCTTTGTGATTGCTCATTCTACACAGTGTCCAGGTAGGAAGAGGAGCCACATCCAGCCCTGCCAATCTGTCCTAGGCAGCAAGGGAAGTGCAGACAAGTAGGAGTACATATAATGGCAGCAGTGCTGTGCAGAGCAGCAGTAGCATGAGATGAGGGCCAGTTCTTTGCCTGGTGGGAAGCCACATACGCTACTTCAATTGGCCTGTAACATATGATGATGCAGCCCAAAACACATAATGGAATTAGGCAAACCCTCTGCTGACACCAGTGAGTGAGCAGTGAAACCACCTGAGCCTAATCCTTTTCCTCAACTGTAGGCTCAGCCCAAGACCTCTTAGTCATCACCAGCATATCAGCACTCTTCCTCACCTCCTCCCTAATCCTAGTGCACACAGAGAGAAGCCTCAGCAAGGACCGGAGAGCAGCCTAATTCTGAGATATGCCAAACAGCCCCAACTCAACAATCACATACTACACACGGACCTGGGTCCTGGCTGACAGCAGAGCAGCAGCAGCAGAGCTGGGATTAGGCTCCAATGGGGTCAGCGGGAAATGATACTGGTAGGGCAACTCCTAAAAAAAATATATATATATGTATACGCACACATACTGTCAGCCTACAGAGTTTCCAAGTGAAAGACAGGTCACCCATATGACAAGCAAAGACGGGGGCAGGACTGCTCACTGGTGAAGAAAGATAACACTGTTATGGGCCATAGGCTGCAGGTTATATATTCTGATCTGCGTGGTTCTCTGGCTCCTTGTCAACCCCGCAGTTCAGGAGGTTGACATTTCTAACCCACACCTATTTTCCGTATTGTGTGATCCATAGCCTTCAAGTTTGCACACAGTCGCCCTTTTGGGCAGCCAGAAGGGACAGGTTTCAATCTTCCCCTAATTCATCTCTCCTACCACTCCCTGATTTTTCCTAAACATCAGCAGTTGTATTTGGGGCTGAACCAGATAGCACGTGACCCAATTCTCTCTTCACTTGCAACTAACTGTAAATTGCAGACAAATCAAATACGTAGAAGCTCCAGTGACCTACAAGAGATCACATGTGTGTTGCTCTCTGACCAACACTTTCCAGCCTTGAAAATAAAGGTTTGATTCCTGAATGTACAGTCTCTACTACTACGAATGTTCTGCTGCTCCAAAGTTAGTACAAGCAGCACACTATCAGGGGGTGGGATAGAAATCTGGACACTCCACAGTATTCAGTGCCTACCCTTGCATTTAAGAACCAGCTGGTGGAGAGAAGTAAAGCTCCCTTGATTCCCAGAGAGCTACACTGATTTAAGCTAACTGAAGGTTCAGACCCCAACTTTTATACAGGCAAGTTTGGAAATGCTGGACTGCTGCTGTTTCCTGCAGAGCCAGCATGTGGAAATGAGGTGCTGTTGTTTATGACAGACCACTGTGCAGAAAAAAAATCTCCTGGTCTCAAACGTGACCTTTCCATCAGAGGTCACCAAAAAGTCATCAGTGATTTCATCAGATATCAACCAACTCAATTGCCCTTACGTGCACACATAGCAGTAACAACGTACAGGTCACACTCATTTCCTTGTGTGAGTCAGTCACTCTGAGCCCAAGGCCACCAGTTAGAAGAAAGAAAGATCGTCTGAGATCCTGAATTAGATTTCTGCTCTTGGCTCAGATCTCGTTCTCAGAAATATGCCTACTGAGTGATTACAGGAATTATACACCCAGTTTAGCATTACAGGAGAGTGTCCTAGGGACAAGGGGGCTGTACTGCAACAGCATAAATCAGTGTGGCTCTACCAACACCCCAGCACCTCCACTCAGATTGTGGATCTGCTCTCGCATATTTACCCCATGGATTGGTTTGGCTACTGTCTGATGTTAGCACGGGAAAGACAATAAAGAGATGAAAGAATAATATAGACATGAGGGTGACTATTTTCCAAAGAGGAAACACTTGCTCTAGCTGTCAATGATTTACAGGGTCATGTTGTTCACTGTGGACATATTTTATTGTCATTATTTATCACGTTCACTGCTGGAGCCCTAAGGAGCCCCGCACAGGAACTTGGGCCATGCAGTGCAAGGTGCTGTACAAATACAGAAAGCCGTCAGGGGGGTAAAGGCACCGGAGTCCTGCCAGCTGCTGCCACTGCAGAAGATACTGCAGATTCACAGCAGGACATAAAAGAGGCAGTAGGGGGAAGATGGCAGGTGTCCAGAGTGCCAGAATATTTCTCAGCTCAGCACAGAACAAAAAGATTCTCTTCACTCCATCAAGTTTATAGAGTTAAGTTCACAAATGCTAAATGCTTGCATCATTTTTAACACTTTCTTACTGGCCACAAGGCTGTCAAAATGCAGAGGAACTGCCTGCGCAGTCAGAATCCTGAACAGGAGATTACCCAATAATAATAATTATTGGTATTATTACCACAGATTTATACAGGCTGCCTCTATCAAGAGAGACATTGTATTCTCCTTGTGAAATAACATTTGCTTTGCTCTTCACAGAAGAATTAGAGGCTTTACAGGCAAAAATATACTGGCAAGCTACTCCAAAAGCACTCTGAGAGAGGGCAGAGGTCTACATCAAATATGTACCTTTGCACCTGCTTAGTCTATGATCACTTTTGCAGTGGTGTAAATCAGGAGCAACGTTCCTGGAGTCAATGCACCAGACGCTCCACTAATACAAATCAGTGCAGTTCACTGACTTTGTATAAAAACCCCACAGACATGATACGGCAAGAGAGCGCAATCAGGCCCTGTCCGAGATCACCCCGTGTCCATATGCTGTTATTCATTACAAAGTATGATCTCAGTGCCTGGGGGCTCCTAGGAAGGCCAAAGTCCCCACTCCACTACATTCTGCACTGATCAGTAATGACATACAGCACCTGCTTCAACAATTTGCAATGAAAGGAGACTGAAACCAGGTATATTCTGGATACACTCTCAGATGATGAAATTACTGCCAAGTCTCGTAATCATACGGTGAGCCCATACAAGCCCACATTTTTCTTCAAGCCTCAGCTCCCAGTCTAGGGAGTTGACGAGATCTTGCAGAGAAAGGCTTCTCTCTTACCTAAAGAAGCCTCACAACTCAGACATGCAGGCTGGCCTTTCTGCCCATTTCTGGTTTCCAACTGCATCTTCAGTGCATGGCACATTAGCCACTGGCTGGGTTGGCTCTCAATCCTATTTGCGCTAAATCAGTCTAGAAGGAACTAGAAGCCCGAAGAACAAAACAATGGGAAGCAAAGACTAGGTAACAAAATGCCACTACAACTCATGAGTCAAAATTGACACAAACTTTCCAGACTGAGTTTTCAATGTGCCTGAACTTGAGTTGGAATTATCAACTCGACGTGCACATTTATTTTACTTACTTATCATTCAGATTTAAAGAAATCATTTATCTGTCAGGAAAAAAGTGAAATATCAACACACACTAGGAAAGAAAATAAACACACCACTGCTCCGAGACAGTGGTGTAGGAGCTATGCAGAGCTGGCAGCCACAACCCTCGTGAGAAACAGTGTGGCTCCTCCCTGCTCTGGTGTGTTCTCGGCTGTTATTCAACCGTGATACTTTAGTTAAAGGGAGTAACCCCAGTCTCCCAAAGAGCAGCTGCTGCTATTACCCATACATACAGTTACTAACCAAAAAAGAAACATAGGATAAGAGACTGTGCTGGCCCTCCAGACAGCACGGCATCTGCAGTCCAGGTGGGAGGAGAGCCATGCCTGTTAGCAGCCAGCCTGAAGGCCTCCCTGAAGTACAGCATCCTTCCTGGACCATGCTACAGGTCCTAGAGATACCTACAACTCTGCAGCACTGCCAAGCTCCCCGCACCAAAGACTTCCAGGAGGTCATTGGGAGACAGCTTCAGGGCCATGCCTCACAGTGGCTGTACTGTGGAGGACCCTCCAGGATCTCTTTGCACCTCTGTGACTCTTACAACACAAAATCACAGACTGGATGAGGTGGGAAGGGACCTCTGGAGACTGTCTAGTCCATTCACCCTGTTCAAACCAGGGTCAACAAGATGAGATTGCTCAGGGCGGTGTCCAGTCAGGTTTCAAATATCTCCAAGGATGGAGACTCCACAACCTCTCTGGGAAACCTGTTCCAGTGTTTGACCACTCTATAAAAAATCATCGGTACATGGCTCACATGTGGAGATATGCAGCCACCTCGTAACCTGATTTGTCCGCCATGTGTCAGAAATGAGATGGAATAACTCCACTGTCCCTAGTCAGCATGTTACTGGTATTGTAACAAACCTACTGCAATAGTATTTGGAGCCCAGCTGGAGCTCGGGGCCCCATATGCTACATCTGTCACACCATGAACAGACAAGACAGAGAAAGAGTGAGGAAACAGGATGCAGAGAAGTGGCATGGTTCAGTTTAGCTCACACAACAGGCAGGACTAAAACCGGGGTCTCCAAATCCTCTGTTCACTCCACAGCACCAGGAGAACCACGCTAAAATATCCACAACAAAGCAGCTTTCTGTGTTCCGCTTTGCCACCAACGTTGGTGACATTTTTCATAGTAAGTACAAGCTGTTACAAGTCTAGCCTTTACCTTTTCCTGTTCATAGATCTGAAAAGGAAGGGCTTTCTACAAGACAGTTCCTTGTCTGAGTATTCCTTGCCCAAGGAACATGCTCAGATCTCTATTGCAGTGATTCACCTTCAGAAGACCTTTATTCCTATGTAAGACACTGAAGTTATCTGCTCCTACTACTGCAGCGTGGATTAACCATGGAAATAGCAAATAGCCACAAAACAGGACTTTTCAGATGGACCGAGAGCCATATGTGTCTACAGGACTCTTAGAGGGCCACAGGTCTCCTTCTCATCAAAACCACCAGGTGCAAACGCACACCCACTGTGCTATGGTCTGTGATCCCATTCGTAGGGCTGTGTAACTTCTCTTCCAGGGCAGGGATACACCTGCCCTGAGAATCACCGCTTTTCCCATTTGTTACCTTCTGCCAGCACTTTTCTGGTTAAAGGCAAAGCAGAAGGAAAGTTAAAGAGCAGCAACAGCTGCTCCGGTGTCTTCCCCAGATGTTCAGCCCATTAACGGTTTGAGAAATCATTCGTCAGCAAAGGTTTTGCTGCCTTGCAGGCTTATCTCTGAAACAACATGGTACTTACAGAAGAACTTGCTCTCACCCCGCCACACTTAGCACCTAGAAACCCCTTGTCATTTCTTAACCCACCACACTCTGGATTCTCTCTTTGGGTCGTAGAAATTTAGTGCCATGACGGACAGAGACGCGAAGAGGCACCCACCCAGCTAAGACTGCCTGCATGCACTCGCAAAAGTCAATCTGAATATTTCATTAATAAAAAAAAGTTAACCCAGTTTTTCTGGGTGCCGTGCTCCGGCACATCTCCCTGCTAGAGCGCGGTCTTCTGCTGATTATCATTCAATTACTGTTATGATTCTCTGTTACAGGGATTGATTGCAGAGGTCAGTAAAAGGGAGAATTACGAGTGTTAATGTTGAGATCAGGGTATGCTTGAGATCAGGGTGGAGCAGAGTGGCTCATGTCCAAAGTTATAGCAGGTCAAATTACAAACAGCAAAGGGCAGTTTAAGCAGGCCAGTGTTAGGACCTCTTAACACCAGGTATCAAGGACTTGCAACTGAGCCACAGTGACAAGAGCTAATTGCCACAGGGGTACAGTCAGGACCAATTACAAGTGTTAACTGCCAATTAAAATGACAGGGCCAATATCAGGGCCACTACAAAGATCAATTATGGGATTACGGCAAAGGCCCACAAGTAGGTAAGAACAAGGCCCACCTGCAGCCACACAGAGAAACTCAGATGAGGAGCTTCTGAAAGTGGGAGAAGACTTTTTTCCCTTGAGGCAGCTGGAAGACAGAGGCTCAGTCTCTCACAGCTGGCACAACTGAGGTTCAGTGAAGTTCAGGAAACAAAGCTGATTTACTCCAGCTGGGATTTCAGCCCAGAGGCCTTCAGTGTTGGTAGGAGTGGGGTAAGATTTGACTTACCTTCTCCATGGTGTTAAAGAGTCTCATGGTTGTAAAGAACTACCAAGAGGAGCCAGAGAGAACTGCATTTACAAAGGGCTCACTGAAAAGGAGCACAGAGCACAGCTCTATTAGCCTGAGGAACCAGCCAGGTGTGAAATCCAGACCTCCTGTACTGCTTCTTTGCTAGAGTTAACACCAGTGAAACCAGGATCAGAGGTTTTGAGCTCAGCCTTGCTCTCTCCATGCTTAATTACCTGCCCATCCATAAGCACATTATGCAGTGTGTGAAAGGGCTTCTCAGACCTCTGCTAAGCACTCCAGCTGTTTCAGAGCAACAGGCAGAGCGTTATGAATAACCTTAGGGGCTTCCCCTCTGTTTGCAGAGCTCGCGCATTGCTCTTAGGACCTGACCCACCTTCTCAGCTCACACAGACCTTCTCAGCTCACACAGACCTCCTCATCCACTTTGAAGGCATCTAGCCACAACCATAGCACACTCAGGACAGTGGTACAAAAATACCATCTCTCCTTTGCCCTCCAAAGCCATCTAGGTGAGGAGTGAGGTCAGAGCATAAGGCAAGCTGGCAGAGAGGCCACGCTGGGCTAGAGGAACACACATGTAGATTTTCCTGGGGCCTGAACTTTGGTTTGTTCAGAGGAAGATGCCCGGGATCAGGCATATTCCCTCCAACTGCAAAACTCTGTTCCAGGTTTGCTTTCCCCTGGTATCAACCTATCAACACCTAAATGATCCCAGCTTGGAACAAAATTGCTAAATGCCCATAGAGACTGACCACATCCACCTTTGGGGCAGGACACATGCCACCCCAGAATCTTTCACATGTGGAGGAGACAGCGATCCCCCGCATGCCAACCCCAGAAAGATCATATTACACAGTCCTGAATACCACAGAGGCTGCCCAGATTTCTTTGGAGCTGCAGGACCCACAACAATGAAATTAGCTGCAACCTCACAGCACACCTACCCCTGCGGCATAACCAAGACGACACCAAAACCCCATCCCAAAAAGCCTGGCTTTCTTCTCCAAGCACACACCCTTACACCGCCCAGCTCCCAAGCTGTGCTGGAGCACCATTTGCCCAGGCTGGCAAACGATGCCCCTTTTCCCGGCTGGACAAGATCCCCTGAATCCTGTGCCGTGCAGAGGCAGCCAGTCAGAACTGCGCTACCTTCCCCGCTCACCTCCGAGATGCTGCTGTAAATCCAAAGAGACATTATCTTACCTGCCACCGTGTTACCTCCTTGACTGCCAGCAACGGCAAAGGGACTGGTGAAAAATGCTGTAAATTAATTAACATCAGACCTCTTGTAGCTGTTTGTTACTGTAAACAAACATTTTAATATGCAGTAATTAATTAAATCTGCCATGCTGTCCCCCTCCTCCCATTGATCTTTCTTCAGCTTTTCTTCTGCTCTGCCTCATCTTTTTCGCTTGGTGAAACAGATCACTTGCAAACAGAGACACCGCTTTCCCAGTGGTCCAACAGCAGCGACCCAATTCAGAGAGATCACTTTCCTCTTCTTAATCAAATGCTGGTTCCATTTTTTGCCCACACATACTGGGTTTTTTTTCTCCTCCTGTGCACATTCTTTTCTACCTCTGACACCTTCCTTCCCATTTATCAAATGTAAATAAAAAACTAATTTTTTTGGTAACGATTTAAACAACACCCCAACACTTACCAGTTGTTCCCCAGACAAAAAAAAAAAAAAAAATCTATCAGATGACATATCTTGGCATCATCTGCTTTCCTTCAGCAGAATCTTTCCAGCGCCATCCTACTACAACTCAGCTTTTTTATTCTCTCAACTCTAACCTAAGCCCTAAGTTTTCTCGCAAGCTGTAGGCAAGCTGTACCAGGCACTGCTCAGACAAAACCCATCTCTCAGCTAAGTCTTCCTGGTAGCTCCAGCTTATATTTGATAACCCATTAACAGTCCCACAGCAATACTGCCCTATACTTTAGCTTTCTCCCATCCCTAAACACTAACAGAATCCAACTGTAACTCTAAGATTTCTGGAAAGCAGTAGACAGAGCCCCACAGCCACTGCCCAGTCAGACCTGGTCACTTCGAACCTGAAAGGTTAGGGTTGGGGTTTGGGTCCAGACTAAAGGTAAAAGAAGGAGAAAGTGCAGAATAGTAGTTGGAGCAGGACTGAAAACACGTGGCAAAAGGGAAGCGGGTACTGTCAGGAGTCCTGGGATGGGAGAAATGTTCTTACTGACCAGGGCTAGGGGAATCTCTTCTTTGACTAACCAGGAAAAGGACAGTTTAAATAAAAGAACCATAGTTACAACTGGTAGAAAGAGCAAGCCCAGAACTCCAGTCAGAGGAGGTTGAAAAGCATCAGGGAGCAGGAAGAGCAGGGCTGCTCCATGACAGAGTATAAGCCAAGAACCAAAGGCAACCACAGTAGAGGCAACACTCGCCAGCCAGAGTGCAGCTTCACAATATCTAAACAGGACTGCCAGAACAGGGTCCATCAGCATCCCTGGACGAGACAAGGTGTTGAATTAGGTTCAGGGTCCTTCCAGGGAGCCCAGTCAGGAACAGCATGAGATGGTGCTATCAACAGGACTGAAGACAAAACTAGATCTTGGTCTGAAATCCTTCCACAAGACAGAGCTGAAGATGGACGTGCCTAAAACATAGGTTAAGCAAGGAGTGAAAGGCCAGGCCTCGGATGAAATGAAAATTTCCAGACCAATGGGCAGAGAGAGTATGGGTGTGGGTCCCAGGTGAGGCTTGTCAGTCCAACTAAGTGCAGGAATAGCCCTCAGGGCCCTGACTACAGCTTCCCCCCCCATCCAGGTGTGTCTTCACACCTGAGAAAGATCTGGGTACTGGCTGTGAAACAATCTGGTTGCTGTGGGTTGACATGGGGCTATTTCAGTGGGACGCGGAGCCAAGGCAGCAACATGGCATGAGGGACTTGGAGCTAGGTCACAGCTATGGCAGGGACATGAAAATGGAATAGGGATGTGATTTGGGGACCCCAAGGGTATTTAGACCAGTTCCCTTTCCCACTTTCACAGCAAATATCCAGTTGAACTGGGCCCAGCCCAGTCTAGGTTCCATTTGGTGTGATCATCTTTTCATTTCCGTGCACCCAAAATGATGGTAGTATTTGAATGGCAGGAGTGCATGGTTTTGTTGGATGAGGACTGGGATTTCGGGGTGTCTCTATATGTGCATAAAGATGGAGGTGAGCATATGAGAGTGAACTTACATATAGGTACACTTGTATAATAAATGTTATGGCAATGCATGCTGTTTGTGGAATGATTGTTCTCATTGATAGGTTGTACCGTCTTCACCGTTGTGCAACATCTCCAAAGACACCCAACAAAATTTTACTCCCACAGAAAAAAAACTGTTAGTGTGCGTGGAGCCAAGCCAGCACTGTGTGAAGCAGGAGGCAGCTGGAGCAGAAATGAGTTACAGTTCCTCACCAATGCTGGTTTATACTGCAGCAGGGAGAAGTTGCCTTTCCTGGCAACCAGAACTACCCAAAGAACTGTGCCAGGGCCAGGAGCAGGGCCCCTTTCCGCCATCCTGATCACTTGACGTGATGCTTATTCCTTCCAGAGAACAGAATTTCTGCAGACCAGGCAGGTCTGCCAGCAGCACTTCACAGGCAGCAGATCACCGGCTCTGTTCCGCTGCAGGGGGAGAGCTCCCTAACCTCCGCAAGGCTGCCAGGGCGTGCAGATCCTAAGGTTGCCTCATACCTTTCAAATTTGGGCTTCACCACGAAAGCTGGCTCCAGTGAAGCCAACCAGAGTCGCGAGTACCCAGCCCCTCTCAGGAGCAGGCCCTGCATTTGCAGTTTTATTATCCATTTTTCTTTTAATGTCCTGCACACTTGAGAAACCCTGTGTGAGAGTCAGAATGAGACAGGGAGAAAGAGAGAGAGAGGGGGAGAGAGAGCTCATCATGCCCATAAAAGGGACAGATTCTGATTAGCTGAAGTTATAAAAATGATTTATACTTGCAAACATTATTTCTACTTGTATTGTTTGCCTGCAAGCGTTAACATCACGTCATGGACACTGTAGCCAGACTCAGTCATCCCTTGAGACAGGACAGATGGCTAACGTCCCCTTCCCATCAAAGAAACCCCCCAATGCAGAATTGGGGTGACCAGAAGAAAGACTTTGCTCTGGCTCTTGGCACTTCCGAGCCTCACGGGAACTCGTGCAGCCAAAACAGAGTCCCAGGCACCGAGAAGAGTGATCCTGATGTCGGCTTCTTCCCCTCTCTGCTTGGCATTTCCCGAGCAGGAGAAGCACGCTGAGTTCTGCCTATATTGTGCGCTTTCCCCGCCTCCTGCCAGCCCAGATCTGGGTTTATTTCCTCATCCGTGATTATTGTAGAGGAGCAGAATGAAATGCAGATGCAAAACATGCTCGTAAGAATTTCCTCTCTCTCTCTCCCCCATCTGCCAGAGAATAGATTTTAATCTTTAATCCATGAGCAATCAGCGAACACTAGCGAATTGCAAATTACAGATGTTTTACTGTCTTTGGCATTTTTAGCTTCCTCGCTTCCCCACTGCCACTCAGTGTCTTTCTCACATCCTCCCCTCTTCTGCATTCATCGAATGCCACGCGCCATCACCAAAACCATATGACACTGTCATCATTTGGTAATTAAACCTTTACTCACTTTAAATACGCAAAGCTGGCTGGGGTAAGCAGCACTTAACCCTTTCCTGACAGGCTCTGTGCATATCTGGAATGAAGGGAAGGGGGGGACGGTGGACAGAACAGTAGGTGAGGGGAAGCCCAAAGTTTGAAACCGTGTCCCAGTGCTGATAGCTTTCCTTGAAAGCACCCCTGCTCTCAGAGAGGCCAAAAGAGATGGCAAAGGTCTCTGCTTGTTTCCATTTACCTTGTTGTCTGGGCTGTGTGGCACTACTGGCGGAGCATAGGGTCCTCTGTTAAACAAACCCCAAGGGCTGCTGGAAGACACTAGGTCCCTGATGAAGATAATCTCCGGCAAAGCTCACTGCAACTTTAATCCTGCCCCACACTTTTGTACTAAGCAATTACAGACTCAGCCCTGGACTAGCCCTGGCTGCTTCAGGTTGTTTATTAGCACAAGCTGTCCCAGTCTGAGGTCCTTGGTTTGACTCTTTGCTGCCCAAATTGAGACCTCCAAAGAAAATCAAGTGCAGGGGCAACAGACATCAGATGTAGGAGCACGGGCAACCCCTCAAGAAAGTGGGGAAGTAGGTTTGTAACCACTCTTCCTTTCTCCTTAACCCCCCAGTGAGGTCAGTACAGCTGAACCTCCATGCATAGGTCATCTAACTTAGTTCCCGGGTGTGTATTTCAGCTGCGAAGGACAGAGAAGAACTTTTACACTGCCTCAATTGCAAGCTTATAGAGAAAAGACAAAGCGTGGCACAAAATGCCTTCAGCAAGAGCTGCTGCAGTGGCACGGGTCTCTTGTCTTAGGGTGGCTTCCAGCAGGGGTCACAGCAGGGTCCAAAGCACAAGAGAGCGCTCCCCCCTACCAATCCGTGAGTGATCCGAATTCCCAGAGGAGGTTACATGGCAATTCTTTACCGAAGAAGTCCAAGGTAAATCGGAGATGGAGAGAGTGAGCCGTGGCAAGAAAGAGAGAGAAGGGGAGGGAGGGAGAGAGAAAGGTGGCTGCAATTATTTTGCCATAGATTGGCAGGGCCCGCTTTCCCTGTAAGAAGACTGCAACATTTGGGGAAACATAAATAACAGTTGACAAGAGACAGCACCGCAGAGACAGGCAGTAATTGTTTCACCTCCCTCTGTGCCCTGTCCACTGTAGGCTCCCAAGGAACTACCTTTGTATCTTAGCTCGAGGCAGCAGCTCAGGGCCCCTCTGGACCAGGAACAGCGAGAGCCTTAATCATTTTCTACAAGTTTGTCAATTTAACAAGTGTTTGCCCAAGGGGCACCTGTCTTCCTGCTTTCCTTTATTCCTCTCTCTGCTTGTTTGTTTGTGAGCTGGTGCATTCCGGCTGCTATCACCAGCACACCAGCTTCACACAAATCTGGATCTAAGCAGGATGCGGCCATCACTGGAAGCCACGTGGTTAACCCCAGTTTCAGGGGTTACTAACTGGTATCCTCTCCACTTTCTGCCTCCGTCTCTTTTTTCCTCCATCTCTCCTTCATGTAGGTGCAGGCTGCTGCAGTCGCAGAGAGAAACGGTGATCCTTCCCTCCTTCCCCGGCTGTCTCCCTGCACCCTGCACTGGAGACTGAGCTTACCCCACGGCAGCTGGAGTTGAATTCATCAAAAGGCTGAGCACTGGCTGTCCTTGAAAACGCTGCCTTTCAGCCGAGTCCCCACAGGACCTGGGGCAGCACCAGGGAGCTCTGGTTCATCAAGACATTTTGAAGCAGCATCCTGCTGCTGGGTGTCTCAGCTGAGAGCACATGCGTGTCGGGCAAGGAGGGGGAGGAAGGCAGGAGTGAAGACCGACTGCTGATGGGAAGGGGCCACACTCCTCTCCTTGTGCCAGGGCCCCGGGCCCTCTCAGAGTGCGACAGGTTGAAACACAGAACTTGGGAATTTCCACAGTACTTCAGACCACTAAAAAACAGGTCCTGCATCTCCTTTTTTTCCTCTTTTTCCTTTGAATGCAGTAATTATAAAAAGTTTCCATAAGAAAGGATTAAAGTGCCTGATTTGAAATGTATTCTTTCGTTTCAGATTTCTCAGGGAAGGGTTACTTTCACAGATGCTGTTCCAATTAGCCATAACCCTCAATATCATTGTCACGTGGCATTAGAACAACTCAGCATTATCTCAAGAAATCAATTTACTCTCTTTCACATTACTCTGAGCTTCCGTTCTCAGAAAGCATCGGACTTTAGTGCCCACGATTCCCAAGCCTTGGCCTTAACCCTAGCCCAAGCCCCAGGCTTGAGAGCGAAGTCACCCATCTCTACAGTAAAGTAGAATGTAGGACATGGAAGTCCAGAAACATCAGATCTCTTCCTTACTGCAAAGACCCAGCAGATTCTGGTAAAAAATAGGATTGTTCAATCTTTATATTCTGACCCAAAACCAAGTGATAGCCAAAACCGTCATCCCCGTAGCAATAGAGAACAGAGGCATCAGCCCTGGTGAGAACCAGGCATCTCTCTAAGGATGGTGACCCTGCAGAACACATTGATTCTGGCTCCCTCAATCTAAAACTTCACTTGCATTATAACGGACAGCTCATCTTTACAGCAAAGAGAAATTTAAGACTCAGCAGCTGTGAGAGCCCTGTAGCATCCAACTAAACTTGGTTCTAGTCATTTGGATTGAGACGGTTCTCCAGCCTATATTTGGGGTTGCAATAAGACTTTTATTCTAGTTCGGTTGCGGTACTACAAAGATTGAAGCTTCTACTTCAATGCCCCATAGCGCTGGGTCTTCTCTCTTCAGGAAAGGGCTGTGCTTGATTGGCAGCATTACAATAATTTTTCCTGAATTACTTGTATGGATTTCATTGTTCTCATATTTCAGCACCAAGACCTTTTTGGAGGTCCCTTTACAACATCTTCGGGTCAGTTATTGCTGTCTTAAAGACAGGGTACTAACACAGAGTAAATTCAGCTGATACCTCCTGCAACACTGAGCTAAGCCACAAATAGGATCCAAACCTCCTGAATGTTCCTATCCTAGATTTGGTTTAGGCCTAAATATTAAATATGTGACCAAATGACCAAAGTGTTTAAGAAGTCATTAAAGATGGGAGTGGGAGGACAGTGCTGGCATTTACATCCCTGTGAGGTGGGGCAGGGAAGAAAGGATTGACTGCAAAACACACTTGTGTTCCCGACATGGCTTTTATTATGGAGCTGGGTGGAAAGAGCTCAGGCAACAGGACATTACTGCAGGTAGGCAGTAGCAACAATGCCAAGAAACCTCCCTGCCACTGTCAGTGAGGCTGGCTTTGTACTGAGGTCAGGCGCTCATTGATTACAAGGGAAGACTTGCCTGGACCATGATCCATTTGAGAAAGGCAAGCAAAAGAACATCCACTTAGCCATTTGGATTCACAGCGGGCAGGTTACATCTCACAGAAACCATGAGAGGCAAAAAGTCTCAAGTCCGATGGAAAATCTTCCAGGTTGCTCACTTGCTTTTCTTGATCTTTGAGACAGTGAAGAAATGCTTTGCAAGAGCCAGAAGTACCACAACAGCTACTGCTGGGATTGTCACCTCTGAGAAGGTATCAGTGTGAATAACAATGAACCACAGATCCCAGTGTTTCACTTCAGCTGCAGGAAACCTACAGCTGACAGCAGAATTTGTCTCCGTAAGCTGCCCTGTGCTCTCTCCATGCTTGGAACTGCATCACAGCCTCTCCAAGACTTGCTGCCCCCCGGCCCTTCACATGCCAGCAGTGGTTTATAATCTCAGTCTCCTCACCACTGGCAGGCAAGTCTTTAAGAAAAATGGGTGCAAAACCCAGGAAACGTGTGTCCTTATTAATCACTGTTAGGGCTGACAGGGGGGAAGCGAGTCCTGGACCATAGCCGGATGCAGCGAGGAGGGAGTGAGAACTGGAAAGACCACTTCCCAAACAGTAAACAAGGCCCCAGAGCAGAGCCCAGAGTGACTCAGATGCAATCAGAGGAGCCAGAGTGTGTTTACAGGTTCCCTTCAATCTGACACAAAGACAGGACCAAAACAGACATACCAGGGCATTTTCCACCTGCCACTCTGATCAAGAGAAGTCTCTTCTGCCTTCCCTGCCCACTTCTGGGTGAAGAACATCTTCCTGGGTCGTTTATAATGAAGGTGATGGGTTTAAGAAAAAATGAGCAAACCACAATACATGGAGCATTTGCCAAGTCCTGGTAAGAGGATAGGGAGGCAGAAATGCAGCTACCCTTCACATCAATCTCAACTCCTCCAGCGGCTACGGCCACAGTCTGCTGGGTGCCAGAGTCAGAGCAATGTTTTTCTCTGCGGCACTCTTCTCTGCACGCCACTGCTATTGGAGACCCCATGCAGGACAGAACAGGGATGGGATATGCCCTTGCTCAGCAGCGACCATAAAACATCCACCACTGTGGAACTAACAGGGAGATCAGTGAGGAGTTTTTAGGAAACAGATCTGATTACCCCTGCTCAGTCCTTCCCATCTCCCTTCCACAGCTTTGCTGTGCGTTTTGCCGGGGCGGGGGCAAGAGCTGAGGTTGGGCAGGCAGAACAAAAAGGAGGAGTGGGAGTCAGTGCTGCAGAACAAAAAGGCACTATACTTAGGGGGATAGACAATGATGCAGGAGAAGAGTTGAAAGCAAAATAATAACAACAAATTTTAGAAAGTCAGTATTTGACACCAGACACACTGCTGAGGTTTCATCACTGGTTTTCCCCAAGCTTAACCAGAAAGCATATGGTATGTCCCATTTGATCCTGGGAGGTAACTGGAGTATTCCAGTGTAGACCACTGTGTATCTATACCCTCCCCTCTGGCACACTAAAAGATCATGTAGAATAATGCAGCTGCCTCTTAGCACACTGCCTGATAACACCACAGAGCAGTCTGCACTGTGAACTGCAAGGGGAGATGGAGACGTTACGATATAGCACGGACAAGCAGCCCAGATGACTGCCATGGAAACAACTTGGCTAGCCTGGCTCCGTCGGGGAGGAATACCTGCCCTAGGCCAACGACCCAGCAGGGAGACCGCGCTGTTGAAGAGAATAGGAGCCCATTTCCAAACCACTTCTTCCATTCCTCCTGCCAGCCTCAGCTGTTGCCCTGTTGTCAGGCTTTGGCCAGGTGCTTCCCATCAAAAGTATTCTCAGGATCTGCTTTCCATTTTTCCCAGGCCAAAGCAACTGAGGTTACATGGGAAGATCCCAGAGTGAGCAACATATTGCTTAAGAGCTTCAGATAGCAATGCAGTCTTTGCTCCTGGAGCTCTTGGTTGAAAAAAGCAAGGTAGGAAGGTGTTTGGAAGTATTTAACCGGGCGATCTAGCAAATGGAGATGAGAAAGTCTTAATCAGAGTGTGCTAGGAAAAGCAATACAAGCCACTTCCCTTCTCAGTGCCTTTTTTGCTCCTCTCAACCTTTCCCCTCCACCCCTCCCACCCCGATGCCTTTAGATGTATGTGTGTGCTCTCTTTGTTTGTACAGCACCCTGCACACAGCTATGCTGGCCTCTGCTGGGCTACCTGGGCTCGCAGCCGCCGCAATGACAAACTCCATTGGCAGAAAGTCCACTGGGGGAACTGGGAAAGGTCTGGAACACAAATTAACTTGTATCAGTAGGGGAGGGGGTGGTGGGAAGTCCAGCAGTACTGTAGTAGCCTTAAGAAAAGGGCCTGGCAAAACCCTAGTAGGAAAGCAACACCAGATGGGCTCGCACAGAGCACCATCACGTGTACTGAAACCTGGCTGATGGCCCGTAAAACAAAGGTAAGGTAACGCGATAATGATCAGCACAGGGGAGGGAATAGCTGAATTTGGTGTCAGGCCAATTCACAGGTTTATTAATGATATAGAGCAAAGCATATCAAACACTACAGTGGATGATAGCAAATTCTCTCATTTGTCAGCTCAGCAGCTAAGACAGGGCCAAGCAAAGACTCGTCACTCCTTTTATGCCTGTGGTCTAATACACACAAGGTCTTCTACCACAGCTATGGCCACGGCACCCATGATTCGTTGATCACTTCCCTTTCAAGAATGAGATAAACCTCAGCCTGCTCAGCATCCAAAAGGATAAAGGATCAGCCGGCCCAGCAAAGATGAAGGCAAGCTCATGTGCTGGAAGTTACATGAGTGCTTGATGGTTGAATCACATTATACTTGATCATGTTAAAATCCCAATATAAAAGCACACGGGCCATGAACACCAGCTATACCGTAACAACTGCCCATGGGTGCTTTCTAATACCTAGGAAATTCATGGTAGCTTAGCCCTAATTTTTTTTTTTTTTTTTGGGGGGGGTGGGGTGGGTTCATGGAGAAATGGGAGGTGTTTGCCCTTGATGACTTTGCCCTCGGTATGGAGTGCTGGAGGACAAGGGCATGCACAGAAACTGCCCAAAATAGCCAACACTCAAGGCATTCCCAAGCTCATTTCACCCCATGGTAACTTGTTTGGTTGAATCCCAAGCAGCCACAGATCAGAATTTGCTGTTTCCTGTTACTCTCTGTGGACATTTGTACCATAGGACACCATGCCAGTCGCTCCCAGAAAGTGACTATCAGGCTGGTTGCCAGGATCTGTGCAATCAGCGCTTTAATTAGTTTGGCTGTAGGTCTGTGATAAACACATGCCAGTCACAGAGCAGGCAGGTACCCTCCCACACTGCTCTGGTGACATTGGAGAAACCAGACAGAAGAAAAACAAGGAGGAAGGTGGCTTTTCAGCAAGCAGATGGGAAAGTCAGGTTAGAAAAGATAGTGAGCTGGCCCTCAGCTGCAATATACAAGTCCCATGAGCAAAGGGGGGGGTTAGTTCATGAATGGGGGAAGGAAGAAGCAGCATCTCTACAGGGCACCAGAGACAGAGGAAGGTCTCACTAGATGCAATAGGAGTGAAGCAAGCAAGAGTCAACTTGCAGGTTATGTGGAAGTGCCCAGAGAGAGAGGGTGGGAGCACTGGAATTGTTTAAGTCACTTGAAACTTGCCTGGATAAGGCATCTGTTCTCATACAGTGAAGAATAAGCCTCTGCTGACCGCCTGGGGAGAGACAGCCAAAGGACCAACCCACAGTCCCTGTGCAGGAGTGGTTCTCACCAGGACACAGCTTATGAAGCACTCAGCTCTCCCAGAGCATTGCACAGCGGGCAGCAATGCAGCCAAATGCAGGCAGAGCGATACTGAGGGCTCCTTGCAGGCTCCCGAATCAGTATTGGGAACTTTGGCTCATCATCAGCCCCTGATGTGAGTTCCTTCCTTTGCCCAAGCAGACTGCTGATTAACTAGGAATTAAGCTGGCATGAGACAAGAGCTTGTTGATGTCTCTATAATGCTTCAGCTGATAGACAAAAATAACTTTCATGTTGCCTATTCTGCCTCATCTTCTGCAAACATGCCTGGTACTGCCAGACTGTCAGCCAAGGTCCTCCCGATGCTGCAGTTTTATGCTTGTACTCAGCAGGAGGAGATGTGCAGCTCGCTCACACTCCCTTACCCACGCACACATGTTCAACCACATGCAGACTCATGCATTCCCGCCTGCCCCCACACATTCACACTCATGACTCAGACACCCGCACATGTGTTCATGTACAAGAGTCCCCAGGCTGCCTGCATATGGGCATCCACCAAATCTTCAGGGATACACAGGTGTGCCTATATTGCGATGTACAGAAACACACTTTCCCACCTCCCTCTCCGGCACCATCACGTCAATAAAAAGGTATGTGCATGTTTGAAGATGTCTTCACTTAAAGGGATACATTCCTTCTCATATACATTCACCACGCAAATATTCACACACACCTCAGCACAGATACCATCTGCAAATCCCATAATCACATAAATTAGTATTTACTTACTCACATACAAGACATATGCATACAATATGCATATTTGAACATGCCTGCAAAAGAGCGCAAATACACTTCAAACCTACAGAAAGAAATACTTTTAAGTCACGTTCATGTATGTGTGTGTGAAGCAGCCTCACTGAGAAATGAATTGCTGACAATTCTGTAAGAAGGGGAAGAGTTGCTCTTTACTAAAGATCAAATTCTTTGCCTCTTCGCAGTTCATTATTGTGGCAGAAACATGGAGCAGTTTTAAACCGCAGATATTTGTTACCCTCATTAACATTAAAGATTCCTCACAAACCAGTTTAAGAGAGAAAAAACTTCTGCCCTGTTCCCTGTGCCCAGCTCCATACATGTACATGTACAGTCAGCTCCAATGCCACCACTGCTACCTGTACTGCAGCAGTACTGGGTCCCAGGCGAGGGATCAGGAGCCCACAGTGTTAGGAGCTGTACAGAGTGATCCTGACTTTAAAGAGTTTACAGCCAACATCCGAAATCCTCCGTGCCCCGTGCAGCACGACAGCCGATCACAGCGGTAGGGCCTGTTTTGCCTGGATGAGCAGTGCCGGCTCACACTCTCTCCCCTTT
This sequence comes from Aptenodytes patagonicus, assembly GCF_965638725.1. Classification (NCBI taxonomy): domain Eukaryota; kingdom Metazoa; phylum Chordata; class Aves; order Sphenisciformes; family Spheniscidae; genus Aptenodytes; species Aptenodytes patagonicus. Next base: position 10,899,755 of record NC_134953.1, on the reverse strand, counting down.
CGCACCCTGCGCTCGCTTTCCCGGCCACACACATCTGTGCCACCGGCTTCCTGGCAAACACACCCGGCTTTCCTCTCTGGACTCACCAGCGGGCACCCAGTTCTCACCAGCCTCCGCGGAGAGCGACGGTGCGGCGCAGACAGACCTGTGCAAGCCCCGAAACCAGCAGCAGCGCAGCCCTGACAACACGAAGCTCGGCGCGAGCTGTGAAACCTTCCCGAGAAGTGAAGCAGGTATTAAGCACAGAGTCCAGCTTGGGCTAATTATGGACTACAAACAATACCCAAATTAGCAAGTTTAAAGCCAGGCCAGGCATGTCCACATGACATAATGGTCTCTGACACAAATTTACATCGCCAACACAACGTGAATTTGAATTTTCACCTGCTTAGAAGTATATTTTCTCTCTCCAAAGCTGCTAGTTCGTCAGTTCTGGTCTTTCCAATGGGAATTTTTCATACCTTTTTTGAAAATAAATTTTCTTCACAAGTCAGTGATCTGCTAGTAGTGGAAAAACTATGTGTATGACCGTATTTGTTTCAGAATTGCATCTTTTCTTCTCCTTTCCCTAACCCTGTCCCTGAGAAGCGTGAGACACTATCTAAGTCCAAAACTGCTGGCACTTGCACAGAACACACTTTGGCAGATCTACCTCAAAATCGCTGCAGCAGTCATGGGCTAGCTTCAAACTGAGTGTGAATGTTTCCATAACAGAAGCAGCGGGTTTGGGGAAAAAGAAAATAATTAAGTGGAAAAACTCCCCGCTGTAGCTCAGTTGTTAAAATCAAGGAATCCAAGTTAACTTTGCATTGCACTCCAACAGCAAACGCGTGGGGGCTACTGTCCCAGGCTAAGAGAACACTAAATTTAGAGACAAGGCACACAAATTTTCATACAGGGTTGTGGGCATAAGGGCTTATAAGAGAGCAAGCGTGGCTGTACGAGAAAAGCATCCAGCAATGCATTCTCAGGGTATTCTCCCAGGCTGCAGGAATAAATGGTACTGGCACTAAGAGATCCTAACGTGTATGTTAAATGGGAGAGGAGAGAGTAAAAAGAAGTTTAAGGCCTCTATAAGGAATAAACAGAGACTGCAAAGGTTTTGACTGAAAAAAAAGCATACTAGCTGAAGAGGGAAGGAGCAGGTGAAAGGAACTGTTCTTAATCTCTCCATCAGGTTTTGTCTGACCTAGAAGCCTCCACTGACCCTAGAAAACGGTTTTGAAATATTGATTTCACAGGCAGCAGAAGTTAAGAGGGACAGATGCCCACCACCACCACCTCACAAAACATTAAACACTCACCTGGCGAGTATTTATTGAGCTCTGATGGTGACCAAACACTGGGCAGCATGGGCTTTTGGCTAATCCTTTGACTTCTCGACTGCAGGCAAGGCATGAATAAAGGGCAGCAAGAACCCCAAATGATACCTCAACAGTGCCTTCAGACCTCTGTTTGCAAGATCACCTCTCAAGAACAAGCATAAATCTGAACGGGAAGTGCAAAGCGCTGCAGCAGCTCTGTGGGACAAGCAGAAGCATCTGTCAGGGAGCAACAAGGGCCAGCTGCCCCCTCAGGGAGGACAAGCCAGGGGTCGAGGGCAGCCCCAGCGTCGGCACGCAGCGGTGGGGCAGGGTCACACAGCACCTGAGGACAGCAGGCAGAGCCGGCAGCAGGCTCCATCAACAGACCCAAGTAAAGCAAGGCAATGAGCCAGCTCCAGGGGAGTCCAGTCGGGAGCAAAGGGAGACAGGGTCAAACGGGACTGAAGAAAACACTGCAATATGGGTCCAGAGACCATGCAAAAGCCATGGCTAAAAGACGTGACTGGAGACAAACCGCAACATATCTACAAAGGGGGCATCCAGGGGACAAGCTACCCACAATGCAAGCCCAAAGCCCATCCAAAGGGCCGAGGGGAGAGGTGCACCTACAGCATAACCAAAGCAAAGCCCAGGTCTGCCCTTAAATAGAGCTCCCGGGCCCCAGCCCAGGGGCCAGAGGCTGTGGGGCGTGTGGAGGCTCCAGGTGAGGCTGGTCGAGACCATTAAGACCTATTGGGGCATTCGGGGCCCTTTCCTCAGGAGAAGGTAGATTTGTCCAAAAAGGATGTGACCAGCATAACATCCAAGCCCTGCTCAGAACAGAGGGCTGCGTAGCCCATGCCGCTCCAGAGACATCCCGAGAAAGAGTACCCAGAGACCACCGGAGCGCTTCTGCAAAGAGGAGCTGAAGAAGAGTCTGGGTGGGATTTCAGGAAGTCTGGTGCAACCTGCTGGTCTCTGGAGAAGAAGATCAAACCTGCTCTTGATTTTGTCCAGGCCTGAGGGGACAGCTTGGACATTTTGTTTAATAGTCCTTCGCTAAATTAGCAATGACCTGGTTCCCAGCTCTGCTGCTGTTTTTCTTTGTGTCTTCCATCTACTTTTGCCTTCGCTCCTCACCAGTAACATGGAAATACTATTACCCATTTTTCCTACTTATCTGCTCTGTACTAGCTCCGAAAAGCATTTCTGAAAAGCATCCCATGAGGTTCTCAGATAGGTGCTTTGAAGAATAATAATTCTTTCCTAAATCAAGATTTTAGAGCAAAGACTAGTTTGTATTACGTCTTTGCCTTACAAGGTGACACCAGAGTATTAACTAGTTAAATAATAACATTTCTGTTAAAATAATCTAAGCCCCCTGCACCATTTAACTTTTTTTTAGAGAAACTTGCACTTATTGGACCTGTTCACCTTAAAAAAAAAAAACACCACGAAGAAGTAATACCAATGATGTTATAATACTTGTTTTAAATAGTATAACTGAAAAATAAAAAAATAAGTTGCTTTGTGTCTGCGTGTTTTGGTTTCAGGTTATTCTTTAACCCTGGACCATATGAATTAAGGTGATTGCCCAGTTGTAGGCTTCTCAGGGAGGAAAATTATCTTTATACTCTGAAATGACCAGAAAGCTTGTGGTGTGTTTTTAAAGAAGGAAGCTGTTTTGATTCATAAAATATACAAGAATCCCATTGTCATCCCCAAACATTGTATCAATTGTGTATCAGTTACAGTTTGAGATATGAGCAAATTAACAACAAACTTTACATCCTTCTCATTTGACGGCTGAGGTTTGAGCTGAGCTTTTCCTTGCAACCGTATTAGGCTAAAAAGACACTTTTTTAAATACATGAAAGCTGAGAGTCGCATAGAATCACTTGACTCCAGAAGCTGAGACTGAGAGAAATTGCTGTTAGGATAATCTCGGGGATAATATCTCAAGAGCTGTCCGGACAGCTTCTGGGAGGTAGCTGGTGGACAAGGTTGAGGCAGCCCTCGCCCATGCCCTGCAACGAACACACAAACCCCTCCAATATTTCATTCACACAACACTCAGGCTGAGCCTGAGAACAAAGTTCTTAAATGCTAACAACGACCAAGGGAAATAACAACATCCAATCCATGTTCAAAACACACTCCCTGGGCTAAAGGGCACTCAGTTCATTACTGCTGTATGATTCCTTTTGCTGCTGGGTGTTGATCATTTGTGCTTGCAAGTCTAATTCATTTGTAAGGGCATCTAGTGGTTGGGGAGTTTGGGGGGGGGGGGTGATTTCCAGCCTTATTTACATCTACAGGGATATATTTTATTAAAAGTCCATCTGAGTGCATCTCCTGCATATGCACCTCTTCAAGATCCACCTCAGACCACCCAACAAAACAAACAGCTAGGACTTGGGTACCTCCAGCCCAGCTGAAGTCAACAGAAACCAGAGTGAGCCGAGCTCGGCTGAATGATGCCGGCAGGACTCGCTCTAAGGGGGCTGCTCTGTGGAGCATCTCAGTCAAGCCACAGACAGAATTAGAGAAGAAGAAGGAAAATAAGTGCCTAACTTTCCCTTCTGGTGGGCGGCTCTGAGAAGGCTGCCAGCTCACGCCTGCAGCACAGCCAGCTTCCAGGCCGTCAGCAGAAAGCGGCAGCAAAGGCTGGGGGCGCAGAGGGACCAGGGCTGGGCAGGCCGTGCCCCCCATCCCCGGCGGAGTGACCAGGGCTGGGCAAGCACCATCCCTGGCCCACCTCCGGCTCTGCCAGAGGCGCACCCCAGGGGTGCAGCGTGGGGCAGGGGGATGGAGAGTCCTGAGGTGTCACCCCCTCCCCGAAAAGGGAGGCTGAAATAAAAGGCAGAGGGAGCCTTGTGTGTGTTTTTATTATTATTATTTCTGATTAAAGAGGAATTCATTTCATCTTTGCCTCCTGCCAGGGGCTGAGGTGCCGCCATTGAGGTTAACGGTGCGGAAGAATACAAAAAAATTTCATTGAGGAGGATTATAAAAGTTACTAGCTGGAACATTAACAGAAGAGTAACTTGTAAAAAATGCAATATTACAATATTCACAAGGACGGTAGAGCGTGGTAAAGCTATAAAATTCAACATTAAAATCTTCTACAGCCTAGATAACCTAGTTAACAAACATTGTATTGGAACTACTTTTTTTTCCGCCGTGCCGAGGATGCGCGGGGCCGGCGGGGCCGGGGGGCGGCGGGGCCGGGGGGGCCGGGGGGCGGCGGGGGGGGGGGGGGCAGAGCCCCTCTGCGGCCGGGGGTCCCTCCCCGAGAGAAGCGGGATCTTAAAAGGGGATAAATAAAGGCGTGGAGCCGGCGCGGCTCCAGCCCCTGATTCAGCGCTGATGAACTTTTTGTCATTAGCAAAGCGTGGGAAGCGATTTGTCTCATCCAAACCCGCAAAGAGGAAGCACCGATTCGTGTCATTTGTCACCGGCACCAAGTGCCCATATAAATAACAGCCAATATATTTCGCTGCGCCGGTTGAATTCTGCAAGGCAAAACACCGGCAGCGTTTTCAAAAAAAAAAAAAAAAAAAACCAGGGATGGAGGGGAATCAGACATTACTATTATTATTATTATTATTATTATTATTATTATTACTATTATCGCTGCTGCTAATAGCAATGTTCTCACGCACAGACGCCAACCTTAAAGATAAACCGATGCCACCCTTCCAAAATCGGCACGGGGAGCCGCTTGGCTCTAAAGTCTCGCTACACCCGGCGAAACTTACTTCCCTTGCAAGAGGTGGGGATGGCATTTCGCCCTGCTGTGTGTTATTTTAATGTTGTTTGTCGCCGCATCTCCCCCCCCCCCCCCCCGCGCCCTCTGTTCTGGGGGCTGCGGAGTCGCAGGAAGCAGAGAGTGTGAAAGGGCCGGGAGAGAGGAGAGGGAGCGGGGATTGCTCTGAGCGACTGCGGAGTGGAATTCAGTTCCCTGGGGAGTCAGCAGACAGTTTGTGGAGATGTTACTCCAGAGTTTCAGACTATGATAAATATGATAATTTGTATAAAATTTGAATGGGTTCTTGTTTTCAGGGAGAATGCCTCCGATGATGAATGTTCATGATTTTCAGATAGATGGCTGATAAAAAGTGTATTGAATTGTTGAAAGCGATTTTAATTTTAATTCTCTACCTGCAGATGTCTGATAATAATAATGTCTCCTAATAAAATAGGAAGGTGTCAGTTTAAGCAGCAGTATTTCGCTTCACTTCACCCTTCCCATCCCCAGACTGTGGCAACATTAACCTCTTCTTATAAAAAGGCACATAAAATTATTATAATTACAGAGTTATTAATTTTAAAAAGAGGGTTAGCAGGATTTTTTATTATTATTAATAGAGCTCGCGCAGTACCCCTGCAAGTAAATCCCCGTGTGAAATGATGGATCCGATTGCTAATTCTATTATTAGATATTGCCTAGGAATTGCCTTTCGGGTTTTTAATTAGAGTAATTGAAACTGGAAGAGGCGGGGCTAATTATTTTTATTTTCCCCCTTTGTTATTATTTAAAAGTCATCGATAATGCTCCCCACATTCAGATCTCGGCTTCAGAAGGAGACTTACAACAAAGCAACAAAGGGAAAACAGACAGGTCCCCGGGTCCGGAGGTTGGAACTCCCAAGCCAGCAGCGTGCGTGTATTAGGTTAATTGGGTTTTGTGCGTTGGGGGGATCTCATAGGAGACCATCCTCAACTCAGCTCCTGCTGCCTCTGATCTGGGCTGGTATTTCATGTCAAAAAAAAAAAAAACCCCAACAAAACCAAAAAAAAAACCCCACAACACACAAACCAACAACAACAACTCTGGTAACATGAAATCAATGACCTGGCAGTTACACTCTAATTAGCGCCTCCTGCGAAGCAGCCCAAAGCCAGCCCAGGAAAATCGCACACACGCACACCCGGGGGGAGCGGGAGGCAGATGAGGCGCGGAGGCACACGCACCCTCGGCGGGCTGCGCGGATCCCCCCTCGCCGGGGGAAAGCCCGGCTCCAGCCCCAGCCTTCCCCGGCGCCTCTCCCACCCGCGGCCGCATCTCACCCACCCGCGGCGGGGAACCGCGGGGAGAAACGCGGGGGGAGGCTCGGCCGCTGCCCCCGCGCCCGGCAAAGGGGGGGACCGGCCCCGCTCCGCTCCCTGCGGGGCAGCCGCCGAGCGGCCCCCGGCTTCGCTCCCGTCTGCCCGAGCTATTTGTCTCTCGCCCTGAAAGGAGCAGACGATATTGTCCGTTTATCGGAAAGGCAGGAATTCGGTGCTCCTGGCTGACTCCGAGCCGGGTAATTCAGGGAGAAAAGCAAGCTGGATAAATGTCTCGATAGTGTAAATCGGCGTGGAGGGTGCAAACCGCCTCGCAGAGAAGTGTGATTTTATAAACAACAGCATCATCTGGCAAAAGGGTAAAGAACTGTGCAGAGCTCACAGCTTTTCTAAAGCATCACGTTGATATTTTATACACGCACGAGAGGGGAGAGAGAGAGATACATATGATATATGTGCATAAACACAGGCGATGCAAGCACACGGGAGCGTTCCCTTTCAAATCTCTGCACAGGTGGATCTCTCCACACATTAAATGTTCCCTAGCTCTCTCCAAAAGGAACGGTTATATGCAATAAAATATATAGAAATTAAAGTCTCTTCATTTTGATAGAGAGATTCGGGTTTATACTATACATTTCGTATATATTGCCACGTATTCCTCTCCGCAGGCGAATGTATTTCGGGCATACGCGCGTAGTTGGGAATATAACATATATGCCCACAGTTACGCAGGGAATCTGAGAATTGGCCATACGTCTGGCAATAAGAGAACTCGTTAGGTATGTAGTTGCATAAAGGGTCGTGTACAGTTACGTTAAGTCCCATTAAGAGAGCGAACGTCGGTCTGCGCCGTTTCGCACACGAAATTACAATTATAAGTTCCTGACTACGGAGCGGGGGGAAATTGCCAGAAGCCGGGGTGGTCCCGTCCCCCCGCCTGGTGCCCGCGACCTCCTTCCCACCGGGGTGCTGAGGGGTTCAGGAAGCCGGAGATGGGGAAAAGGCGTTTATTCAGGGCAATTAGAAAGCAGGTACCGCTTCAAAAAAAAAAAAAAAAATGGATTTACTAAGGGGGAAAGGAGTTGAAATTATTGTTAAAAAAAAATTGCGCATAAACGAGTCTAACAAAGTAGAGAAGCAGAAGCAGCTTGGCGTGTAAGGTATCACACTGGAACTGCTTCTGCTTCAGACCTCGGGATTAATCAAAGAAATCGGTGCGGCTGATGAGGAGTTATTCAGCAGCTGAGCTCTGGAAAACTGCATCCCTGCTTTCTTTATACATTTTATTATTTTCAATTGGGTTGAAAAATTAGGAGTGTTTAGAGAAAAGAAATACACATTTCTTCTTCCAGCGGGCTGGAAAGCTTTGATTTTATTTTTCCCCCTCTCCTCTTATCTTTCCTTCCCCTTCTATTTTTCTTTCCTCCGAAGTTTGCGGCGGGGGCCGCAGGGAAGGATGCGTTCGAGAAAGTCAGAAATTGAAGCGCTTTTTTGGAGGGGACAGTTCTCCTTCGCCCCTCCCTCAACATTCACGGCTCCCGTTTCCCCCGGCGATCCCAGCCCTGGAAGCCAGCAGCCCGGGCGTTTTGCACCCCCCGATGCCAGGCAGGGAAAAGGGACAGGTCTGGGCTCTTCCCGACAGTTTTCCTCCATTGTGCCTTTAAACCTCTCCCTGGCAGGGCTCGGCAAACGCTTCTTTGTCCGCTTACGAGTGGCCGTGGCGGGGGGCGGCGGGTGCCCTCCCCACACACACACACTTTACGTGAGACATTCGTCGATGACAAAACTTTCTCAGGAAACTTGCGGGAAGACACAACTCCTGGCAACGGGGCGGGGGGGGGAAGGCGGCGGCTGCCAGAGCCGCCCGTTGCCATCAGCCCTCCGCGACTTTCTCCGCTTCCCAAATAAACGTGAATATGCCCGTTTCCAGGCCGGCCGCCTCCTCCCGCAATTATTTTTAAGTGCAGACCTTTAACGCTGTTGAACCTCCGGCCCTCGGCCGGCTCGGAGGCAAAGTTGACAACCTAAGGGGACGGTGGGGAGGGAAAATGACTGACACGAGTGGGACAAGGCAGGAGCGGCCGCAGCCCTCCTCCCGCACCCCCTGGAGTGCCGCGGCCGGCCGCGTCCACGCACACAAGGACCGCTCGGGAAATAATCCCCCGAGAGCGTTTCCTATTGATCGCCGGACGAAAAGCAGCGGATTGCAGCTCTCCCCTGACGGCCGGCGGTGTGGGACGGTGGAGGGGGCAGGGCGGGGGGGGGGGGGGGGGGGCAGGAGTTCTTGGGCCAATTTATCAGGTATTAAAGGACCCTTCCTGGACCTGCAGAGCTCGGGGGCATTTCTCATCTCAACTCCAAATAGGAAAAAAAAACCACCGTAGTCAGCTATCTTTAATCATTGACTCGAGGGCACATTTCACATCATCTCTCAAATCTGCATTTTTTATGAAGTGGCCAAAACGTGTGCTGTGTGCCTAATTTTCTCTCCCTTATAGGCGTTAAGAAGAGTAATGAGAAATCGGCTGGAAATTAACTTGCTTCTGCCCCTGCAGCCTTCTCCCCTCATGAAAGACTGGAACTTTTATCTCCCTCGCATACACTTTTATATCAACTGGTTCAGAGCCCGGGGGCTGCCGGGGGCGGCGGGGCAGGCTGGGGGGAGGCGGGGGAGGGGGGGGGAGCTGGCCGCAGCGGAGTTAGGAGACAGACCTGCAAACTTCCCTTTTCTCTGCAGCTCCCAGACCATAACAGAGATTCTTGTCACAAGGACAATGGTTGCGTTCCCGGGATAAGGTGAAAGGCACACGAGTTACATCTCCCCCGGCTTTCACTCCTCCCGTCAGTATTCCTCTCCCAAACCCACCCCAGCCCCCGAAACACTCTGAAAACTCAGCGCGTCCCAGAGATCCGGGGACCGGGGAGGCAGCGGGTGTAGGAAGACGCTTATTTCCTAGGTTTTAATATACGGAAACGCATTATCATTGTTGTCATTATTGTTCCTCTCGTCATTATTAATGCCCGGGGTATTGGAGTTTTCCACCGAGGTTTGGAGTTTTCCACCGACGTGGGGGCGGCGTGTAAGGACGGGCTGCCTGGGAAGGGAGAGCCACTTCGTTTCCTCACTCCTCCGCACCTTGGGGGTCTTTCTTTTGTTGTTCCCGTAGCCGTCCCCCAACCCTCGGGCCCCCCCCCCCCCGCCCGGCAAGAGCTGCGGAGCTAGGCGGCCTGGCCGTGCCGCTGCCCCGCCGCGGGGCCGGCTTTCCCCCCCACACACCCCTGGGACAGCCGTGCCCCGGGGGGAAGAGCAGGTCCTTCCCCTCCCTCGACGTGCCGGGGAACTGTTGCTTCTGCCCGCCGGCCCACACCGGCGCCTGCGGGGCCGCCGGGAGCCGCTCCCGCTGCTACCCCGCGGCACCCCCGGGCTGCCGAGGGACGCCGGGGCGGGAGGGCCGGGAGCTCCGCGTCCCCCCCGGGCGCGGAGGGGCGAGCGGCCGCTGCCCGCCGGCCCGGCGGGAGGCACTTGCTCTCGGGGGCGGCGTGCGGAGCGCCGGGGCCGCGCCTGTCCCCCTGCTCCGAGGGACCCGGAGCCCCGCGATGGGAACTGGAAGTCAACCTGAAAAGAAAAGTGCGGGGGAAATAATTCTTAGAGCTCAAAACCGTGTTAAGCTGAGATTTAGGAGCTCCATAAAATGCCAATGGGAAAACCGCCTCGGCGCGGGCTGCCATAACTGTTTCTACTTTTCTGTTCTAATTCTGATGTCTACCAACTGTTTGACGGCTCTTAAAACCCTCTTTTCTCTTCTCTCTACTTCTTCTCTTCTCTTCTCTTCTCTTCTCTTCTCTTCTCTTCTCTTCTCTTCTCTTCTCTTCTTTTCTCTCTTCTCTTCTCTTCCCTTTTCTCTCTTCTCTCTTCTCTCTTCTCTCTTCTCTCTTCTCTCTTCTCCCCTCTCCTTTCCTCTCTTATCCTTTCTCTTCCTCTGCCCCCTCACTCCCTTCCTTCTGTCCACAAACACTAAAAGGGTTTTTTCCCCTCATTTTCCCTTTCTCATATTTTCCATTCTTCGCATGAAAATTTTACGTCTGTTCTATTTATCCATCCCTCCTCCTTTCATCTTCAAATTAAACGTCCCCTTCTTTTATTCAGCCCTTTTTTCTCCAATATTAGTAAAAATCAATGTCTGCCTCTCTGTCTATCCATCCATCCTGATTCCCATCTTCTCACTTACTTCCATCCTTCTTTTATTTCCCCTTCTTTTGCACATTAATACAGGGCGCGCTCTATGTCTCCAGCCTCTCGGGTTTTTTTACATGATCTTCCAGTTTTCCCTTCCTCTTCTTCAGCTCTGGCAACGGCAAGCGGGTGCCCCCCGCCTGTGTGTCCCTCTCCCTCATTCCTCCCCTAATCCACGCAGCGACTCCCCACACTCCCCGAGCCCTGGGGCAGCCCCTGCTAGCCCAGGCTGTCCGGGTCCCCCTCCTTGGGCTAGAAACTCGCGTTGAGCTACCTGGGGAAGGAAGAACCGGTCACACCGACATCTCCCCAAACCCCGGGAGAGCGGTCCCGCCCGCCCGCCCCGAGTTGGCCCCGCGGAGAGGGGGCCGGTAGCCCGGAGCCCGGCAGACTTCGCCCGGTTTTACCAGCCGCCTCCTCCGGCCGGGGGGGACGGGACGCGACGGGACGGGACGGGAGGGTGGAGACATTTCGGGAAGCGCTCTTGAATCTGAGCCTCACCACAGCGCAGCGAGGGGTTAAAGCTCCCCGTCCCCCGCCGGGGCCGGGGCAGAAGCCCCCTCCCCTGCCCGGGCCGAGGCCGGCGCCCCGTGCCCGGCGGGGGCCGGAGCGGGGCCCGGCACCGCCGATCTGCACTGCCCCCTCTGGCGGGACGCGCGGCCCGGCCGCCCCGCCGGGGAACGGGGCCCGGGGCCGCCCCGCTGCGGGGGCGCCGGGAGCCCCGGGCCGGCGGGGGCGCGGCGCCCCCCGGCTCCCTCAGGGCCAGTACTGGAGCTCCCGGCCTGATCGCGGCCGGGGACTCGGCTTCCCGCAGCCGGCCGGGCTCGGTGCCCCGGGGCGGCGCCGGGACGCCCGCCCGCCCAGCCCGCTCCTCCCCGCGCCACGTCCCGGCCCCGGTCCCGGCCGGCAACTTCACGCCAAGGCCGCGGTACCCGCGTCGCCTGCCGCAGCCCCGCCGGCTCCCACCCGTCCGTCCTCCCCGCCAGCACCCCGATACCCCGCCGGAGACACCCGAAGGCAGCGGGAGCCCCTGCGGGCGCGTCCCGCGGGCAGGCGGGAGGGGTCCCATCCCGCGGCAGCCCTAACCCACCGCCTCCCCGGGCACTCACCCCCACCCCGCACCTCTCGCAAACCCCTTCCCACTCCACCGCTCTGCCACCCGCCCAGCCCCCAGAAGGGCAGCCTCTCCCCGTGCCAGCAGCATCCCTCCAACTTTGGTGGCTCAAAGTGTTCCTGCTCATCCCACAGCCTCTACAGAGAGTCCCGAGCCGGAGCGGAGGCCCACTCCGTCCTCTGCTCCTCTCCCCTTTCCCTGCGTCCTCCCCAGCACCACCGTCACGGCCGAAAGGCACCGGGCGGCCAGCCCAGCACTAAGGCAACCGTGCGGGGCACAGCGGCAGCGACACGGACATCGCCGCACCTCTGAGGTCACCCCGAAACTCTCGGAAAGGGGCCGGGTCTGCCCCGGGCTCAGCCGCCGGCCGGGCGGACCCCAGGGAGCGGCCTCCGAGCGCCGCAGCCCCCCGGCCGGGGTCGAGCCTCGCCTCTGCCCCTGCATCTCCCTCGCAGGTTCCTCAGCAGGTCCCCTCCTTAATATCCCCCCTGCCCTTCGGAGCACACCCTGCCTCAGAGAAAGGGAGAGGAGACGCCAGACAAAGGGAGAGGCACCCATTTCCTTACGATGCTCTCAAGCCACGCAGGCAAGCAGCGTGCATTTCCCCTCGCCACTGAAAAGCCCCCCTGCTCCCCGTGTCGCTGGTGCCTGCCCTATTACCTGTTGCAGTCACTTTATGCCTCGGTCTACGGGGAAAGAGTCTGCCCCCCTCCTGCATCCCACATCCCCATCAGGAGTTTATTCCTTAAAACACTCAGCCCCGGTTTCTTTCCTAAAATGCGCGGGCAGCCGCAGCCCCGAGCCCGCAGCGGAGGAGCCGGGAGATTTTCCCCGGGGGGGGGTTACGAGCAGCCGCGCTCCCGCGGCCGGGGGAAGAGGCGGCCGGTGCTCGCTGGGAGCCCGCAGAGCCGCTCTCCCTCTGCCTCCGCATTTCCCTGGGAACTTTCTATTCCGGAGTTAACTATTAACTGCAGGAAAGCAGGCAATTTTCTTCGGAATGCGAACTATTTCCTTTATCCAGCAGATAGATGGGGTGATTGATTAATATGGAAATTGATATTAAAATATGGGTCGTTGGCAGGAACACTTTCTCTGTGCTCCCAGCCGCACGGCTACAGCCGCACGGAGGAACAAGCGTCCAGGGCAAGCAACGCACCGGGCTATCGCCGAGGGTTTTCCTGGTTCGCCGAGAAATGCTTTAATTGTGAAATACATGCGGATATAATTATAACAGCTCACATTAATGCATTCTGAACAGTGCCGAGTGAAAGGGCACACGGAGGGGGCACGGGAGCGCTCACACGGGGGGAGAAGGAGAGGGAGGTGTTGGGATAATGCACGGTGGTCGCCTCGGGAGAAAAGGCGCGGGGGGGGGGGTGTCTCTACGTGCTGGCAGGGTCGGTGGGCAAAGAGCAGAGATTCACGTCTATAAGGATGGTGCGTAGCCAAACGGGTACCCTGTACCCACTTGTAGGGTACCAGCCTGCTGGAAGGGGAGAAACGAGAGGTTACAGCAGGGAAGTCTGTAATTCTAGACTCGAGTTAGGTGATACTTCAGCACGGCTTGGAGGCAGGGAGAGACGTGTGCCCGTAAGGGTACCCGCCAGTCTTCCGTCCTTAATCGTTCACTCCTCTTATTTGCAGCAGCACGTGTGCTCTTTGGTTCAGGGTCGCAGTTCGACACCAAGGGGAACTGTTACACCCCGGAAAGCCGGGAGAAGCCCGGTCCCCGTCTATCCCGGCCCCGCCGTGTGTTGCGGTGCTCCCTCGGCCAGACCCGTTCTAATTAACCGGTGCCTCTTTTAATTAAGAGGAGGACTCGCTCGGCGGCGACCCCCGCTCTGCCCGGCGGCGCGTAGCCCCACGCCGCCCCTGCCGCCCCCCCCCCCCCCCCCCCCCCGGCCGGGCGGGACCCTCGGGCGGCCCCGGGCAGCCCCGGCCCGGTTGCCCAGCCCGCCCCTCGCCCCCGGGCCGCCCGGCCGGCCGTCCCCCCGCCCCGCAGGGGTGCCTGGCACGGGCACCTTCGCCTCCCGGCCCGCTCGGCTCAGCCTCCGGCGATATTTTTCGTACTCCTCCCCCCCACACCCCCCCGCCGAGTCACATCTTTCTCTTTTTTCCCCCTTCCTCTCTCTTTATCCCGGGGAGGGAGGAATTTTCCAGCCTCCTTTGCCGCTTTTCCCTCTTCCCCAGGTTTTACCCTCTCCCCCTCGCCCCCTTCCCCTCCGTCTCTCTGCCCCTCGCCCCCCCGCCGCCGTTTGTTTGTCCCGGTGCCCGGACGATGATCGCGGTGTATGAAGTTCTAACTGGTTTGTGTCAGGCAGCTCTCTCTAAGCAGCCTGGCGTGACGGATTAAACATCAACTAGTTAAATAAAAATTAATATCAACTGCCTCCTAACTTCTAATGTCATGTTGTTTATAACTAATGAACTGATTAGGGGATAAACACATCAGGAAGACATTTCTGCTTCCCTGCTCTTTCGAGAGAGATTTGCAGAATTCAAAGTAAATCTCCCAGAGTCCCTCCTGGGTTTTTCCCACACCGGTTTGGGGAGGGAGGAGGGGGATTCCGTGGGGTTTGTTGGGGCTAGGTCGGAGGAATCCGGTGCGTGTGCGAGGGTTAGCTGGACTTATTCAAACATCCCTCCGTGGAAGCACGTTTCAGAGCGGCAGGAGCGTGCGGCTGCGAGCAGGGCTCAGGCTGCAGCGAGGTGAGGAACCGCTCCAGACAGACCTGGGGGCTGCTGCAGACCGGGCTGGAGACGACGGCTTAGGAAAAATACTCATTGCTGCCATTATTGACTTTAGGCGTCCCATTTTAATATTTAAAATGAAACTTTTTTCCCCTTGCTTGAAGCCACAATCGATGATTTTTAAGTGTTATGAAGGAAAGCGCTCCCTCCACCTTCCTTATTTTTACAATGATCCGCTTGTCTGGGGCATGCCTTTCGCCAGTCCGCGCTGTTAGCGTTTTCCTAAACACTTTAGAAAAAGAAACACACGCACACACAAAACCCCCAACAGCCTAATCTTGGAGAGGTCCCAAGCTTTTAAATACTGTTTGCCCAGCACCGCCGGCTCCGACAAGACAATAATAACAGGGGAAGCTTTTTAAAACCAATTTAGCAAATGCAGAAATGTAATTTTAATGAAGAATCGATAGCAGAATGGTTCATTTTTCCTGGGACTCCTTGTTGGAACTGAGAGAGACTTTCAATCAATGGGGAGATGGAAGAGGGGGGGTAGAAACAGAGAAAGAAAAATATTCGCTCAGTGATGTCTTTAGCACTGGGGATTTTTCTTCTTTTCTTTGGAGCTTTGTTTTATTTATTATTTATTTTCAGTCGCGAAGCCTTTACCAAAACGCGGCCGTAGGAGCAAGGGAGAGACGAGCGGACAGATAAATGGATGGACGGATGGACGGGCAGATAGATAATCCCCCAGCAGCACAAAGCCAGGCGCTCACAGGGGCAGACTTCACAGGACTGCCTTCCGCCGCCTCCAGAGTAAACGGCGGAGTGCCCGGCCCCGGCCCCGGCCCCGGCCCCCGCCGCCCCACCTGGAGGCTGCCCGGGCCCCTGAGCCGAGCGCGGCCAGCCCCGGGGCGGGCTGCGCCACCGCACGGGTCCCCCCTGTGCCCCGGCCCCGGCCCGCTCCCCCCGCAGCCAGAGCCCACCGCCTCCCTTTTCAACTTGGAGGAAGTTCCACCTCTGTCCCGCGTCCCCCTCTCCGAGCACATTTTTATGGTAATAAGACAACAAATTAATCTGCTGTTGCAACAAGACTTCCCTACAGGTAGCCAGTTTGCGGGAGGGGGGCAAGGGGAGGCAGATCCAAAGTCCAGGCGCTGCCCCCCCGCGGGACCCCCCCCCCCCCCCCCGGGACCCCCCCCCCCCCCCCCCCCAGCCCCTTTCCTCCCCGGCTGCACAGCCCTGCTACACTGGAGCAGGTGAGTCCCCCTCCACTTTTATAAGCAGCAGCGCTGCATTTGCTTTGATTGTTATTTATTTTCCCCTCCTTTTAGCCTGTCCCGGCTCAGTAGAGCGGCGTTTCTTTCTCTGTGGCTGGCTATTTTTTTTTTTTTTTTGGTAGTGGTGGTGCTCTGGGGTGTGTGCGTGTGCGTGTGTGTGTGCGTTGTTATCTAAACCGTTTAGTTTTGGGTGGTTGCGCCTAGATCTCGAAAGTCAGCGGGGGAAAGCAAGACACCCAAGCGGGGAGGAGAGAAGCGAAGAAAAGGCCGCGGCGGATCTACTGGTTTGCAGCCGTCCCAGGGAGACGGGCCATTAGGCAGAGGAGCCATGGCTCAGAGCTCAGGGAGAGCAGGTAAGGCGGGGGGGGAGGGGGGGCGCTGAATATTCAGCAGGGAGGGATGAGACCGTCACCCCCAACTCCCTCCTTTGGCAGGAGGCAGCCTGCCTCTGCTCTCCTCCACACACACCCTCCGTGCCTCGCCAGATTCCCCTCTAACACTTGCCATCTCACCTGCTAAATGCCCTCCCCCCCCCCTTTCCTAACGGGTGCCCGCTCCAGCCCCCCTCGAAGGGCTGGGTTCCCCCCGTGTTTACCGTGAGAGCTTTGCAAGGACCCGCAGCGGAGCCTCCAGACGCGAGCGAGAGCCGGGCCGAGCCCCGTCCCCTCCCCGCCCCGCCCGGCCCGGCCGCCAGCGGCCCCGGCCGCTCTGCCTCGCCGCTCCCCCGGCGCCCCGGCCGGCCGTGCAAGCCCCCGCCACCCGCTCTCAGCCCCCGGCCTATTTTACACTCCGGCTTTGGCGACTTGCCCCAGCCCGGAGTTTCCTCCCGCCCGCAGAAAGTTCAGGGCATCGCCTACGCTCTCTCCCCACCCCGTGACACTCCGCTCGCTGCGGTGGCTCTTTTGCTTCTGGACCTGCGCTGCCCGCGCCTCTGCGGGGCCGGGGCCGGGGCGCGGAGCAGCTGCGCCCCGAGAGCGGGGCTGCGGCGGGCGGGGGCCGGGGCCGGGGCAGCATCGCCCCCGCGCGGGGCTGGGGCGGGGGGCCGCCACTCCGCTCCCCCCCCAGACCTGCCCCGCCGACGGACGGGTCTCCGGATCGCACACCCCCCACCCCCACCCCCCCACCCCCTTTCCCCGTCGTCAGTTTTATGATTTGCAAACAAAGCTTCAAACAAACCCCGCCGGAGAGGAGAGGTTTTCCCCGGCGCTGCCGCTCGCGGTAAAAGCACGATTACGCGGTTCGGTTCCCTCAAACTACGTATATAAACGGAGCTTTTAATTTAGGGATTTGGGGGGGGAAAAGGGACGGAAACCCAAATGGAGGTTTAAAATGCAAACCTCGCCGACCGTCGGCACAGAGCCGTGCTGCTGCCCCGGCTGCCAACCGTTTGCTGAAGGGGAGGCTTGGAAAGAAAGGCTCCGGCGGGCGTTGGGAACCGGGGCGTGCAGCTCCGGCTTTCTTTTGTCATTTCTGGTGGAGTCGCAGGGTGAAGTATCCCCCGTCTAGAGAGTGATTCCGGTGCACAAACAGAGAGGCACGTACGGGAGGCAAATGAAAACACCCGCCCTTCAGAAAACCGCATCTCTTTTCTGTCGATAGATTCCCCGTAGATAAATGTATGTGCACCACCTCGGTGAATCTTAATACTAAACACGTTGTATGTGTGTATAGATGCATACACACACGCGCGTACACGTGCGAGCGTGTATTTTCATAATCGAACCAATTAAATCTATTATATGTTGTACGTTATATATATAAATATGACAAAGATTCACCGAAACACAAAGGAAAAATATAAAGGCAACGGGAAAGGCCTCCTAAAATAAAAGGCCACAGCGGCTTTTTTTCGCTGTTCCGCACCGAAAATCCTCTAAGTCGAAACTGAAAAAACCTTCAGAAAGTTTGCAACCCCCTCTATTCCTTTTCCCTTCTGTGTTTTTAAAGGATCTGCCGAAGTCCCTTTGCATCTGAGGTTTAAATAGGGAGATCAATAGAAAACAGTTGTAATGATCTAATTAATTATGGCAAAATTAAAAGCGAGTAGAAAATCAATCTCTGATGGTGTTGAAGATGGAATTAAATTGATAGTCCATCTGTTCACCTCCTAGACCGTATAAATATGCAACCCAAGGACGGAGCTAATGGGATCAAGCTGCCTGGGAGACTCTCTCTCAATCTCTCTCTCTTCTTCTCACTTCTTTCCTTCCCGAAGTTCAGCCCTGCAAACCCAGACTGCCCGGGCTCCCACTCGCAGCCCTGTGTTTGCCCAGCGTTACTCCGCTCGCTGGAGACGCGCAAAAGACGTTTGTGCCGAGCAACTCAAACCGACAACAGCAGCCCGCAAATCTGAGGGTAAAAAGCCGTATGGCTGGGGGGGTAAAAAAAAAAAAAAAAAAGAAGGGAAGCTGGGGAGACAGCGTTCAGTGACAGCGTGTTCCCTATCGTGCCGTTTTTAAATCAAACGGACAGGCTTGATGATGATGATGGCTACGGAGCAGTTTGAGGATGCTCTCCCTCCCTCTAAGCGTCTTTTTTACGCCGGTCGGGGTTTCAGAAAAGTCACGCGTTTCTTTAGCCGGATTTCTATAAAATACCCCGTGTGCGCTGGCAGGGAGAGGCGACACATTGGATTCGTTTTGTTTGTCGGGTTTTTCTGACCCTGTGAAGCTCTAAGGGCAGAGACCCAACGGGAGGACCTCGGTGCCGCCCTGTCCCAACGCCGGCCCCCTCCACATACCTGCCTGTCCCCGCTGGGCCAGCCTTCCCCAGGCGGGCACCGGGCATCCCCGCGCCGGGCTTTCCTCGGGCTTCCCACAGCCACCCGCCTACCCACCGCCGGGGTACGCTTCTGAGCTACCGGAGCCACTTCAAAAGAAAGGAGAACTGGTGTCATTGCTAAATCAGAGAGAGGCCACGGAATTCCTGCGTTTGCCCCTTAAAAAAAAATAACAGTAATAAGGAAAGACCCTTTCCCCCCCCCGCTTCCCCGCTGATTTGTAGGTGCGGAGCGCACGCTAACAGCAGAGAGGGCTAGGACGAGCTGTCAGGCTGGAGGAGTTCCCTACCACCCCGGCCCCTTTTTAATTGTGAAAAATGAAAGCTCGGTGCTGCGATTCCGCTGGAAAACAACCGAACAAAACGATGATGTTTATTGCCCGGGTTAGAGCTGCGTGGGGTGGGACGGAGTGCGGGGGGAGGGGGGGGCGTCGTCGTTTAAATAAGTGAAGCCTAAATATAAATCAGCTAAGACGGGGGGTCCCAGGCCCGGCTCTAACCGCGTGTGCACACCCCCACCGCCGCGCCGTGTCTCTGTGGGGGCGAAAAAATCGACCGTGTCTCACCGGGTTGTGCTAATTTAGCTCTGCCAGACCCCGAGAGCCGACGGGGAGAGACCCGCCGGCTCCGCCTGCCGCCCCCAGCGCCGGGCCGGGCCGGGCCCGGGCTGCCGGGGCGGGAGCCGGCCCCGGAGCCCAGCGCAAGGCCGGCGGGCGGGGGGGGGGGGGGGGGGGCGCTGCCTGCGGGGACTTCCCTGCCAAAGTTTGCCTTCCCCTCACGCTTCCCCATCCGGCCAGAAAGAGTGCCGGGGGGGAGCAGCCCGCAGCACCAATCGGATTTATTAATTGATGTATTGAAAAGAAGGATTGATTGACATCTCCTAATGGAAATTACAGCCCCGCTTTCCTGCTGCACGCTGCCCTCCCGGCTACCCCTTCATAAAGAAACCCTTGAGGCGAAAGGTAGATTTTCATTTAAAGTGCCCCCGTCCTCAATTTCACAGATTAGATACATTTTAAACACAGACACACATATTGCAAATTAGAAGCTAATTTAATTATAAATCAAAACTGGGCATAAATCTGCACTCACCACAAAGGATCCATTTAGCAGAATGCAACCACCTCCCCTAACCCTGGAAAACTGCCTTGCGGAAACAACACTGTATATACATTGCCAAAGTTATGGATTGTGCACAGTTCAAAGAAGTCCACGGGAGATATTTTTTCCCCACGCTGGGGGAGGGGTAAAGCCCCGCGTGTCAGAAATTAGCCGACCACATGGTGACAATTTCTCTTTCTCCCAGAGAAAGGAATTCTCCGATAAATAAAAGTTTGCATAGATGTAGAAGGTTGTAATTCTGAACTTACAGGCTGGGAGGGAGTCGGAAGCGGCAGATTTTTGAAGTCCAGCAGGTCGGGATCAACAAACGCGCTCACACACGCACACACACGCACACACGCACCCACAGAGCCGGGGTTCGTATTGATTGGTGACGTTTGGTTTGCAAACCTCAGAGAGGAGAGGAAGGAGGGAAGGGATCAGGGTGCGAGAGAGGAGAAGGCAAGACAGGCAGCTAGGTAAAGCGCTCCGCGGCTCGGAAGAGCTCCATCCCTCCATCCCGGATCCGCTCGCCCTCTCGCCTCTGCTGCGCGCCGCTCTCCCTCGCCCGCACAGTTGCTCCCTGACTCCGTTCCTCTCCCGAGCCTGCCCAGCTGAGGCAGCCAGGGGAGCTGGAGGGGAGATTTGGTGTCGGCTCACAGTTCAGTCCTTCCCCGCCCCCTCCACCTTCCGGCTCCTCTTTTTAAGTTAAAATTCTCCCTTTCTCTCCTTCTTTTATTCTCTCCTTCTCTTCCTCCACCACGCTTAGAGACCCCCCTTCTTTCAGCCCCGCCGGTTCCCCGCACACTCCATCCCCCTGCCTCTCGCTCTGTGTCTTCCTCCTCAGATGCACTGAACTCCGAGGCCATTAACAGCTGATGTTAAAGAGGAATGACTCTTCCTGCCACCCTTTTTAATTAGGCGCCGAACTTGGGCTTTCGCGAACTTCCCCCCCCAGTCAGGGGAAGGGAAGGAGCGAGCCCCCCCTGCGCGAAGGGGACAGGCGGAGAGAGAACTGAAATCGCCCGGTTTCCCGGCTTTCCCAGAAAGAGGGGAGCGGGGGCGGGGGGGAAAGTTTCCCCACCAACTTACGGCCAGTTTCTCCTTAAGCCCCGCAGACCCCCGCCTTCCCCCCCGCCGATTCGAGCACTGCTTCGCAGCAGGACCCCCCGCGCCCGGCCGGGCAAGCCCCAGCCCTCACCTGCGGCTCTCGCACCGGGCGGAGGGGCCGCGCCAGGTCCTTTGTTGGTGCGTTTCCAGCCTTTGTTTAGCGGTGGAAACGAGCCTGCCTTCCCCGACCCAGCTCCCGGCGCATCCCCTCGGACCGGAGAGCCGTCCGTGGCGGAGGGAAGCGGGGGCAGAGGCAGGGCTCACAACGGGGCTTGGGAAGCGCTGCCAGAAACGCGACCGGGGCAACTTTCTCTGGGGAGGTGGATTTGTGTGTGTGGAGAAATTGTCCGGGCTCAGCTTGGCTGGGGAGGAAAAGAAGACGGGAAGGGGAGAGGGAAGGGAGGGAAAGGGAGAAAGAAAGGAAGGGACAAAGAGAGAAAGGGAGAAAGAGAGAAAGAGAGAAAGAGAGAAAGAGAGAAAGAAAGAAAAAGAAAGAAAGAAAGAAAGAAAGAAAGAAAGAAAGAAAGAAAGAAAGAAAGAAAGAAAGAAAGAAAGAAAGAAAGAAAGAAAGAAAGAAAGAAAGAAAGAAAGAAAGAAAGAAAGAAAGAAAGAAAGAAAGAAGGAAAGAAGGAAAGAAAGAAGAAAAGAGAGAAGGAAAGAAGGAAAGAAGGAAAGAAGGAAAGAAAGAAGAAAAGAGAGAAGGAAAGAAGGAAAGAAGCAGGAAAGAAAGAAGGAGAAAGAAAGAAAAGGAAAGGAAGGAAAAGAGAGAGAGACGGAAAGAAAGAGGGAAAGAAATAGGGAAGGGGGGGAGGGAGGGAGAGAGAGAAGGAGAGAAAGAAGGAAAGAAGAAATAAAGTCTCGAGGGATATCTATCACTTTCTAATGCATGTGCGAAGAAGTCTGCTCCCAACTTCCCCCGGCGGCCCTGCGGAGGGAGCGGAGCGCAGCGGCCGCCCCTCTCCCCGGCAGGTCCCTTTGTGCGATCATTTTTGGAGATGTGAATCCCAGGCAGTCATTACCACACTTTGGCCCCTCTGACTGCTGGAATTACCCTTTCCGGGGACTTTAATGGGCAAGCCATAGGGTTTTTCGCTGATCCGCAGCAGTTTTCGCTCCCTCCCCGTTTTTATGGGTGTATTATAGTTAGGGGTTATATAAATGTTTTTGCGTGTGATAACTGTAAATCCTAACATTTGCAAATGGCCCGGAGGCAAACTAACCTTGGACGGGCAGAGAGAGGGAGGGAGGGAGGGTCTCCCATTACTGCTGATTAAAAGGAGACTTTAATAAGCGTCTAATTCACTCATCGGGAGTTTTATGGAGAAATTAGAGGAGGACAAAAAAAAGACATCTCCAGCGTGGGGGGAGGAGGCAGCAGAGGGGGGCTCCCACGCCTCTACCCCAGCGGCAGCCCGGGGCAAAGGGAAGAGGCAGCTGGGCCTCGCCGGTGCCACAGCCTCCCATCACGAGAGGGGCAGGAGGGTTCACATCTGGGCCAGCTCCTTTGGGTCAGAGGAGCGGCACGGACCCCACCCCCCCCCCCCGCCCTCAC
This sequence comes from Aptenodytes patagonicus, assembly GCF_965638725.1. Lineage (NCBI taxonomy): Eukaryota > Metazoa > Chordata > Aves > Sphenisciformes > Spheniscidae > Aptenodytes > Aptenodytes patagonicus. The sequence goes on along the minus strand of NC_134953.1, from coordinate 10,877,521 downwards.
CCCCCACCCCCGCTCCGCCGCTCGGGGCCAAAGAAATGAGCCGGCAGAGGAGCGGAGGGGCTCCGGGACCGGGGGACAGACAAAAGGAGAGATACCTGGCAGGGGTTTTGTGGCGAGCGGGCGATGCCGGCCCGTGGAGGCCGCCCCGCTGGGAGCCGGGGTCCGGGGTCCCCGCTTGCGGCGGGGGCTCCCCCAGCCCGGGGCCGGCTGCGAGGCTCGGGGGCGGGGGGATGGACCGAGGCCCAAGCCCGGCGCCGGGCGCCGTGTGCCCGCTCCCTGCCTACCTGCTCGGGGAGGGAGGGGGCAGGCTCGGGCGGTCAGCGCCGAGGCTGTCCCCGTCCCCATATGTCTGTGGCCCGGGAGGCTTGGAGACTCGCCCCAGCTCCGGCCGGCCCGGTGCGCTAAGAGGCGGCTTTGTTGCAGAAGTGTCTCTTCACATTGTTGGCTTTTTCCCCCCCTCTTTCTTTCTTTCTTTCTTTCTTTTTTTTTTTTTTTCCTTTCCCCCCTCAATGAGGCTGTAAAAGGTCTCCGGCTTGTCTCGTTTTTGTGGCAAACGCTCTCTTGTAAAGAGGAGAGGTTAAAGTGTCGGTGACTGAATAAAGAGCAGCACACGTGGGCTATTACCATTCAGGGCAAACAAATGCAGAGAAGGGAAAAGCCAGCAGCAGGCAGGGCGGGGGGGGAGCGCGGCCCCCCCGGCGCACACACGCACCCGCCCCGCTGGCAGGGCCCGTCCGCCGGCCTCCTCGCGGCCCCGGCGTCCCCCAGACATGCAACCCACCCATGGCTCACAAAAGAGCGAGAGAAAGAGAGAGGGGGAGACATGAGGGGGTCTTAGATGGGAAAAAAAGAAAGTAGCTTTAGGGGGAATGTGCTGTGGAGTGTGAAATTGCAGCCCGTGGTGCTCCATATTGTACCAGAAGCTCTCCAAAAACTCATCCTCCAACGTGACCAGAGGTGCTTAGAGGGGGAGAGAGAGAGGGAGAGGGGGAGAGGGGCTCGGAGACACAGGGGGAGGGGAAGGATGGGGGTCTTTTATTCTTTTCGCGCTCTCTTTCTTATTAATTGTTCGTTTAAAACCTAACTTTGCGTTTATTTGTTAAGCTCGGCCACCACGAGCAACATCGGCTCTCCTGGGCAGAGCGGCTGGGGGGGCGGGGAGGGGCGGCAGGGCCCTCTCGGCCTCCCCTCGCCCTGCCCGGCCCGGGGAAAACCTCCCAGGCAGCTTTGATCCCGCTCCCACATCTCCATGCTGCTGCCCGGCACCTCGGCCCTGCCCCATCGCCCGCTCCTCCCCCGGGGAAGATCAGACCCCCAGCACCCCTATGGCGAAGGAGTGATCCCTGGTCTGGACACCCCCTTCCCCTGCGTGCTGGCCGGGGAGAGGGAGCGGGAGGTCTCCTCAGGCCAGAAATCACTCCGTCCTCAGACAAAGCACCCCAAAAGTCGCCCGGGAAGGTTTTCTCAAAGCGCCCCCTTCCTTGAAGACCCCTCTCACACTCAAACACGCTGACTCCTTCCCTCAAACGCTCACATCCCTGGGCTTCTTTTTTTTTTTCTTTATCGTTTCACAGCCAAGAATTTCGCCCCCGACCTTCCCACGCGAGGTTAAATTAGTTGTCGCAGGTCAGAAAAATACATATAGGCGGTCAGCGCAGATTTATCCTGTAAATTCGTAAATACGACGGTGCTGGAGAGTATGGAGGGTAGAGCTAAACCACCTCCAAACTACCAACATTTAGGCTGAAAGCGCTCGCACACTTGGGAAGGGGAAGAAGACAGGCGCTGTGTTGAGCCGAGGAGTCGGCGGCATCTCGAGGTGGTATAAATACAAAACTTCTGCCCCCGCAGCACGCCGTCCCGCTAGCCACAGGTCGCGTTTCACCGGCTTCCAGCGTAATCGGCGACAGACGACCCGCAGAAAACCGGGAGCCAAGGTGGGCCGCACGTCCTGGCTCTGGAAACAACGGCGATGGCAGACACAACGATTTTGCTCCAGGCCTGACTTTTCCGAGGGGCTCCCCCCGCCGCCCGACCCCTATTGTTCCCGGGCGGAGCGCCCTTCCCCGGCCGGCAGCGGAGGAGCGGCGGCGGCTGCCGAGAACGGCGTTTGTTTAACCCGCGTCCCGGGGACGAGGCGAGCTCGGCAAGTTGGCGAAGCCAAGGCAGCACGGGAGGACTGAAAAGACTTCGGAGGGGAGCCGACAGGGCCCTCGCGGAGATGTCTGTTGGGGCCGGGGGTGGGAAATAGGATCAATGGAGAAGATTTCGGCTTGATCAGCGGGAGAAAGCCGGCCGATGAAGCAGATCGAAAGATAGCTGTCGCCGCAACTCCCCCCAAAAGTTTATTTTTCTTGAAATTTCCGCAGGGAGGCGGGCGCCTCTTTTGAAGTGTAAATGTTTCTAGCTTGGGGGGGGGGGGCTGGGTTAGCGAAGAAGGGGGAGATCCTCAGATCCTCTTTGAGAAAGAGTAAAAGAAATAAAAGAAGGGGGGGAGGAAGGAAAGAAAAAGAAGAGAAAGAGAAAGAGAAAGAGAAAGAGAAAGAGAGAAGAGAAGAGAAGAGAAGAGAAGAGAAGAGAAGAGAAGAGAAGAGAAGAGAAGAGAAGAGAAGAAGAAAAAAAAAGAAAAGAAAAGAAAAGAAAAGAAAAGAAAAGAAAAGAAAAGAAAAGAAAAGAAAAGAAAAGAAAAGAAAAGAAAAGAAAAGAGAAAAATAGAGGCGGAAACGTTCATTTAAAGGGGGACAGGGAAAAAAGCACCCAGGGCTGGTGAAGTGGGAATAGGTTGTGGAGATGCGTGCGGAGCCGTGGGAGTGGGAAGAGGCCCGGGGTCTCGGCCTCGCCCGGTCCCGCAGGGCACACGGCCGTGCCCGGGGCCGCGGGGACAGGCCGGTATTTTTAATCTGGGCAGAGAGAAATTGTTCGGTGGATTTAAATGTTGACAAAGCAATTCTTCCAGGAAGTCTGGTGTGGGAAGGGGCACCAGGTGATATTGTGGTATGTGTGGTGGGGGAAGGGGACAGCGAGCGGGGACCTTTTTCCTTCTTCTTTTCTCTTCGTTTCTCTTTTCTTTTCTCTTTTCTTTTCTTCTTCCTTTTCTTTTTCCTTCCTCCTTTCCTTTCCTTTCCTTTCCTTTCCTTTCCTTTCCTTTCCTTTCCTTTCCTTTCCTTTCCTTTCCTTTCCTTTCCTTTCCTTTCCTTTCCTTTCCTTTCCCCTTTCCTTTCCTTTCCTCTTTCCTTTCCTTTCCTTTCCTTTCCTTTCCTTTCCTTTCCTTTCCTTTCCTTTCCTTTCCTTTCCTTTCCTTTCCTTTCCTTTCCTTTCCTTTCCTCTTTCCTTTCCTTTCCCCTTTCCTTTCCTTTCCCCTTTCCTTTCCTTTCCTCTTCTTCCTTCCCTTTCTTTCCCGAGAAAGCGGTCTTGTTCTACCAGGCTCGGGGCTCCCCCGTTTACACGGGTTACCTCCGCGCTGTGGGACTCAGGCTTCGTCTCGCAGAGCGCTCACGTTGTGTATTTCTCGAGTCTCTTATTCCTGCCTTTCTCCTGACTGAGATGGGGAAACAGCAACACGGAGTAAGGAAACTACGGCAAAATACATTCTCGGGAGGAGATCTGGGGTCCGCCGGCTCCCCCCCGCCCCGGCCCACCACCAAGCTGTTATCCCCTCACCGTACAATCAACAGTTATAACGGCCCAGAGCATCTCTGTGAGAGACAAAATGAACTCCCCAAGTGTTAACGACGGCACAGGGCGGGAGGCGATGAGGAAGTTCTCTGAAAGCAGAGGCCCGGGGGATGGGGCGGTTAGGTGAGGCAGATACAGCGCCGGAGGATGCACCCTTCTACCCGGCATTGCTGGGGGCTCCTACCCTCCCCTCCCGGCCTCTGCCTTCGGGCTCGGCGGTATGCCCGAGCCCGGCCCGAAGGGCGCGGGGCGATCGGGGCTGGTTGGGGTGGAAGGGAGGGAGGGAGGGGGAGCTGCTGGAAGACGAGAAGCGACCTAGACCGCTCGGCGGAGGGAGAGTGATAAAAGGGCCGTTTCCAGCCACAGACAGCGCGGGGGCAGCTGGGCGGCGGAGGGGTTAACGGCAGCGGCGGTCGGCGCGCTCCCAGCCCGCCGCGAAGAGGAGATGTTGTTGCTGGGGGGTGTTAATAGCCACCGGGCCCGCGCCGCCCCGCCGGCAGGTGCGTGCGCGGGGCCGGGGCCGGGGCCGGGGCCGGGGCCGGGGATCGCGGCGGCCCCGCTGCCGGCCCGCGCCCGCCGCCGCCGCCGCCGCCGCCGCCGCCGCCCCTTCCCCGCGCCCGCCGCGCCGCCAAGCCGACCGGAGGGCGCCATCTAGGGGCCGCGGCGGGGAGCGCCGCCGCCGCCCCGCACCTGCGCCCGGTCGCCGCCGCCCGGCCGCCCCCTCCGCCCCCCGCGCGGGGGGCGGCCCCGCCGCGGGCCGTGGACCCGGCTGCCGGGGTCGGGGGGGGGAGCGGCTGATAAAGGGAGCCCGCGGGTGGGCGGCGGGCCCCGTGGGCCGGGCGCGGGTGGGCGAGCTGCGGCCGGCGGGGCAGAGCCGGGTGCCGCGGCGGCGAGGGGGGCACCCCGGCCCGGCCCGGCCCGGCCCGGCCCGGCGGCTGGGGCTGCCCGCGGGGCGCAGCGGCCGCCCGCAAACTTGGCGCCCGGCGGGAGTTCCCCGGGCGGGGCGGAGAGGCGCCTTCTCCGGCCGGTGGGCAGCGAACGCCGCTCCTGACCGGGCAGCGGAGAGCCCCCACTCCCGTGGAAAATTCACCCTGCGTGGGGGGGCTGGCAGGGGCTGGCGCTTGCGTTCCGGCTGTGCCCGCCGCGCCTCTCCGCAGCGCAGCCCGGGAGCTGAGCGCTGCCTTACGTTACATTTAACCGTCGGTGGTGTCAAAACCAAAAAAATTATTTTTTTTCAAATCATCCTTTTTGCACACAAGGGGAAGAGAGAGGGGAGTGTGGGGAGAGAAAGATAAAACATCAGCTGAAGTGCCAAAATGATTTATGAGACAGTGGAAAATATTTCATAAAGATCTCTCAGAGATTCCTTACTTAAACCAGTTAGAAAACAAAGGGGCTGTTTCGTGATAAATAAGCAGAGGGACGGGGAAGGATGAAGGAGGAAAAGAGGAGGAGAAGAAAGTACATTTCAGGTGATGACAAACTCGCAGTCTGAAAATCGAAATTGAGCTCACAGCAATTTCCACCTTGTCTTTTTACCCTAAGAAGGCGTTTCTCCTTGCTCCCTGCTGCTCTGCTAGGTCAAAGCCACGTCTGTTTTAGCCGTAGACTTATTTGTGAAATAATTCTTAAATCCCACTCTAGCATTAAAAAAAGAAAAAAGCAGCAGAGATGTGGGAAGTGGGAAGCTGCATTTGCTGTTATTTTCCCAAATGCGCGTGAGGGGAAACTTCGCAATGACTGAAATGGGCCCAAGCTATTGGTTCAAAGAGGCGCAAGAAGCGCCTTCTTTTTCTTTCTTTCTCTCTTTCCCTCTTTCTCCCTTTCTCTCTTTCTCTCTCTCTTTCTCTCGGTCTCACTAGCTCCCATTTATTTTTCTTTCTTTTTCTTCTTTACGTCTTTCGATCTCTCTCTTCTCTCTCTCTCCCCCCCCCTTCCCCCTTCCCTTTCTCTCTCTCCCTCACCTCCTTTCTCCCCTTCTCTCCCCGTCCGCCTCCCACTCCAAGCCGCACACCACGGAAGCCTTCACGTGTATCGAATCCCCCTCTCCCGTTTCACCCCGAGTAAAGTCTCCGGTAAAAAAAGAGCGGGGCGTGAGAAGGGAGACGAAACTACCGAGCCGTGCGTGCCTGCCTGTGTCAAATAAGGGAGTTGGGGATCCAGAGCCGCAAGTGACAACAAAGCGGGGCTCAAGTCCCTTCCCGCGGGCCGGGCAGGGGCGCCGCCGCCCCGCACACGCGTGGCCCGGGGCGCTCCGGCGCGCGCGGCCGGGGCTCCCCCGCCGCCGGGTCCCGAAGGCGGCGGCCCCCCCGCGCCGAGCGCCGCCGGCCCGGCCCTCCTCTCCTCTCCTCTCCTCTCTCCTCTCCTCTCCCCTCTCCTCTCCTCTCCTCTCCTGGCCGCGCTCGGCTCGGCGCGCTGGCGAATCAGAGAGTGTCGGAATCTATTGCCTTTGTCTGACAAGTCATCCATCTCCGGGGAGGCGGGCGGGGGGCTGAGGGCGCTGCGGCTTTTAGAGAGACACACACCGGGAGCGGAGGCTCCAGTCTCCGGCCCCGGCTCCTCGCAAGCACTTCCCACCTCGGGCGAAAGTCCGCCGGGCGCCGGATCCTCCGCCCGGCCGAGAGGAGGGGGCGCGCCCGCCCGCCGCTCGCAGCTTTCCCGGGGATTGCTACTCCGCTTTGAACTTAAATGAACTAGCCCCGGACCGCGGGAGGAGGAGGAGGAGGAGGAGGAGGGAGAGCCGCGTCCTCCTGCGCCTTCTGCCGCCTGGCCGCCGGCCGCACCTCGCTCCGGCACCCCCTCCCCGCCGCCGGGGATGCTCTGAGCCCTCCCAGCCATGACACCCACCTGCCCCCCGGCGCCGCCAGCCCCTCGCTCCCACGGACTCTGCTGACTCCGCCGGCCCCGCCGCCCCGGCCCCCCAGAGCCGGCGCAGCCCTCCCGCCCCCCGGAAAGTACTTCGCTCCCCGCTCCGCCGGGCAGGGGGGCCAGCGCATCCCGCCGCTCCCCTCCTCTCCTCTCCTTGTGTGTTTTTTTTTTTGTTTTGGTTTGTTTTTTTGTTATTTTTTTTTCTCCCCTAAGTCTTGAAGTTGAGTTTTAGAGGCGACACGGCGGCTTCAGCCGATTTCTTCCCCTTCCTTTGCCTCCCCATGGATATGCACTGCAAGGCAGACCCCTTCTCAGCAATGCACCGTGAGTACTGGAGCCCGGCTCCTTCCGCTGCTCTCCCTCTTTCTCATCCCTCCATTCCTCCTTCCCCAACCATTCTTCCTCACCTGATCCTCCTCCAGGTCCATCCTTTCACCGCCAGCCTCTCCTCCCCTGGCCGAACCCGGGCTTAGAGAGGCGTCCAAAAGGCAGGACGGGCACCGCCGGCCCCGGCGGCAGAGCGAGGGTCCCGGGCAGCCCCGGGCCCGGGGGGAGCAGGGCTCCGCGCCGGCGGCGGGGCGGGGGCCAGGACCCCCAGCCCGGGGGGGGGCAGGGGGCTGCGTGCCGTGCGTGTGCGAAAGAAAACACACACCCCCCGAACCAGGTCTTTCCTCCGCGAAGGCACTTTCCCCGTCGCCCCGCGGACCGCACGAGTTCATCGCGACTCGTGTCGGCCTCCCGGGCCGGACCCCTTCCCTGTCCCTGCCCCGCCGGGCCGGGGCTTCCCGCAGCCCTGCGTGGCTCTACACCCACGGTTTCCCCCGCGATCTGTTGCCGTTTGCTTTGATTTCGGATTTCAGTGGCAGAGAGAGGGGAGACGCCAGTTTCAAATTAATGGCGGGTTGGTCGGCGGCTGTTCCGTGCTTCGTTTTGGTTCGGTTTGGCGAAAGGTTGGACTGCGGGAAAAATAGGACAATTGTATGGGGAGGAGATCTGGCGGCTTCGGAGGCTCCCAAGAAGTCACGGTCCCTCCTGGTTTATTTACCAGATCCCCGGTGTGCATTTTAAATGCATTCCTGGCACAGAGGAAAGTGCGTTCGTGATGTATTTTCACTTTAAAGAACGCCTCTATAAGAGGGGGACGAAGGAAAGCGGAAAGACCCCTTTGCCAGGGACTGCAACAAGGCATTTTCAGGGATTTTAATTTCACCGCACGGAGGGAAAATAATTCCGAGATTTAAATTAAAGAAAGAAATACAAATAGAAAGCCGAGGCTGAGAGCATCTTGAGTCAGGAAATGAATAATTAAGAGCAATTTGTAACTTTTGACACCGAAACTTTTGAGGACACGCCCTGCCCGCCGCATAAAAACAAACCGAAAAGATATAAAATGGAAAGGCTTGAAGTTTAAAAAAATCCCGATTTCGCCGTGAGAAGGAAGGCGCAGAAACACAAACCCGTGATCAGATCCCCCAAGGTGGATGTCGGTAACTGTCTTCCTGTTTCTAAATCAGTGATTTCCAGGATACATTGCTTAAAATGTAGGGTTTGATTTTCGAAGACCTTTGGGAGAAAACAGTCCGTGCATTAGACGTTATTTTTAGTTTTCAGCGGTGCGACCTGCTTTCAGGCGCGATGGCAGTAATTCTGCCTCCGGTACGATCCGGAACGTGCAGGCAGCCGAAAGAGGCATTTCGCCGTCTCTGATTTTTAAAAAACTCCAATGAGATTCGTGAACAATTCTGGCTTCCGATTTAAAAAAAAAAAAGAAAGAAAGAAAGAAAGAAAGAAAAATCACCATTTGATTTGTTCCCTAAAATGTATTTCTAGTTCTACAGACCTAGATATTAGTAACCAATTAAAATACACAGGGGCGCGGGCTCCTGACACACACACACGCAGAAACAGCAAAACACGATCCGTAGGAAAGCGGTACGGCTGGCCGGGTACGTGCATGCACGGACGCCGGCACTCACACGCAGCTAAATACGCGTAAATATCTTACTGCTCTGATAGGAATTACCTTAGAAAAGCACAGGGCAGAGCAAAACAAACTCGTGTGAAAATTATCCGGGCTGCAATAATTTGAATTATTAATTTTTTAATCTTTTTTGCATCTGTTGCCTTTTAATACTTTGTAATGCGAGTTATAAAGGGTGCTTTGAATTATTTATCGTGGAGTTGCCGAGGAAATTGCTGTCTTGTAACTTTAGAGGCAACATGTGCAGAAGGGCTTCTGAACAAATGAAGAAAACACACAGCAGCATATACCCGCGGGTTTTAGTGGGGAAAGATAAATATCCCCCCCTTCCCCTCGGAAACCCTAAATACGTTTTAAGAAAGACTAACAAAAGAATGCAACAACTAAACCCGGCTCACCGGGGAAGGGACGGGGAAGCCAGCCGGCGCCCTGGCCGAGGCGGCTGGGAGGGGATACGTGGAGGTGTTACTGAAGGGGTGGGGGAGATGGAAAAAACTCTATTTGTGCGAAAGGACTTGGATCGATCGCAGGGCAATGAGAGTTTCCACTAAGTTCAGAGCCAATAAGTCAGTGTCAGAAGCAGGGGAGAAAAAAACCTCAGCGAAAATACAAACAGATCATTTTTCAGCAAACTGCAAAACGAACTAAGATCTCCTGGCGAGGAAGATACAGGAGGTTAGGGTTGTGTGAAAGGAAAGCTTTAATACAGTGTGAACTCCACAGCTATATCAGCTGGATATTCCGGAGATAGAGACACCCAGGTAGCAGCGCCAGCGAAGCCGCACCGCCTGCGAGTGTGCATCTCCCCGGGCAAAGGCGAACTGCTCCCGTCTCTAATGCAGACCACCCCAGGTGCAGGCGGCTCACAACCGCCTGTCTTGCCGAGTCCCCAAAGGAGGTGTTTCCCTTTATTCCCGTCACTCCGTTCCTCCTGCCCGTGCTTAGCAGGTGCATGCTTATTTTCTCCCCAAGTTATTTCTCGAAATGGAGAAAGATCGGGAAAAAAGCGATCCTAGCAGTCCTATCCGAGACAGAGCGGGTTTTTGCCTGGAAAGGGAGAACAGAGGAAAACGGAGCATTTTAAATTCTCCCCGAATTAGACTGGGGGTCGAGGGGGAAGACGGAACCGTGCGAGTCTGTTAGATTTTTTTTTTTTTTAACTGGAGGATTTTTCCTTTAAAGATCGAAAGCTGAGGAGAGAGAGGGTCTGTCTGCAAACGAACACCGGCCGCGGGACACAAAATATTTTCTTTCTCTCTCCCTCCCTCTCCCTACATTTCTTTCCCTTTCTCTTTTTCTCTCTGAATCCCTTCAACCCTCATCCGAAAATAACGGGAGAGGACGCGTTGCATGGGGGACATGCCGCGGGGTGAGGGAGGGAGGGGTTCGCGAGCAACTGTAATTAACAATGTGATAGAAAATCGTGGAAAGAAAATGAAAGGAGAGAGGAAAAGCCCAAGAGTAGAGGGAAGGGGGACTGCGGCAGGGTCTGCCCGTAGCCGCTAAGCAGCTGAGCTCCGGAGTTTGGGAGAGCACCTCTCCCCAACTCTTGGGAGAGGAGCCGGAGCGGGCACTGCCTCCATCCTCGCCCCACCACAATGGCCCTGAGAAGCCGCCGCTCCGGCGTCCCGGGCGGGGACCGCGGGCGGGAGAGGTGCTCTCCGGCCCAGGGAGGGGAGACGGCGTACGGGGGGGACAGTCCCCGGCTAGCCTCCGGCTCGAGAAAATTCACACTGCCTTCTCCTTCCTTCCCATCTTTCCCCCTCTCTCTTTCTTTTTTCCTTTCTCTTTTCTTTCTTTCTCTCTTTCACGCTCTTTTTCCTCTTTCTTTCCTTTCTGTATCTTTCTCTCGTTAGCTTTCTTTCTCTTTCTTTCCCCCTGTTTTTTCCTCTTTCTTGCTCTTTCTCCCTTTTTCTCTTCTTCTCTCTCCCCCCCACGTCTTGTTCCCCCCTCTCGACTCCCCACCATCACCTCCATCCATCTGTAGTGACTGGAGATTTTGCAGTACCGGTGGCGAAGAATCCACGACTAACGGTGTGTCTCTGGTGTGCGTGGGTTGTTGTGTTTTTTTTATTTCTCTTTCCCCAGCAGGGCACGGGGGTGTGAACCAGCTCGGGGGGGTGTTTGTGAACGGCAGGCCCCTACCTGACGTGGTGAGACAAAGGATAGTGGAGCTGGCTCACCAGGGGGTGCGACCCTGTGACATTTCCAGGCAGCTGCGGGTCAGCCACGGTTGTGTCAGCAAGATCCTGGGCAGGTAAGGAAAGAGGCAGCTCCTTCCTCTCCCCTGGGACGGCACTGGCGCATCCCTTCCCCGCTCCGGTGTGACCTCCCGCCCTTCCCGCGGCGCCGGGCTCTCCCCGCCACCTCCCCGAGCGGCCCCGGCACCTCCGCGCCGTGGGAGCCCGCGGCTGAGCAGGGCCCCCTCCTCCAGCCGGGAAGGACGTGCTCCCCCCCCCCCCCCGGCGGTGTTTGGAAACTCTTGGGAAGACAAACAATTTGCGAGGGGTGGGCGGGAGGACGGGAAAGAGAAGGGGCGGGGGGGGGGACACGGACGGGGGGCGAAACGAAGGAACGACAAAAAACCCAAAACAACAACAACAACAAAAATCCCCCAACTCACAACAATCCGTGAGCGGCCTTAGCAAATACACGGGGAAATAAATAAACAACGGGGCAAATAAATAAACACCGGCGGTAAGCGATCGCCGCCAAATGTGGTGTGAAATATCGCCAGAGGCAAGCCGGGGGGAGCCGGCGCCCCCGGGCCCGGCCGCTCGGGTGCGGAGCGGTGTCGGCAGAGCCCCGGGCGCCTGTGCGTGTGCCGTGCCCCCCGCGAAGGACGGGTCAGAGCCGCTGCCGCGAGCAGAGCTAACGGCCTGCGGGGAGACGGGCCGGAGCTGCCCCGTACGAGCTCCCGCTTCCGAGGGACCCGGGGCGGGAATAAACCGCGCTCCCGCACCCACAGCCCTGCCAGCGCCCCGGGCGCGGCGGGCGGAGCGCGCCGGCGGGGAGAAGCCGGCCGGGAGAGCCGGGGGCGGGGGTGTGTGTGTGTGAGCCCGGCACTGCCCGCTCCCCGCGCCCCCCCCCCCCCGGCCGCCCGGCCCGGCCCGGCGGTCGACGGGCTTCGCCTCCGGCCGGCCGCATCGGGGCGAGGGTTTCTGTTTCGTTCCCCGATCCCCGGGCCTGGAACGAGTGTGTGGCGTGTAAGGCGGGGGAAGGGGGAGGCAGCGAAGAGCCCAGCGCCCCTCGCTTCTCACACACACAAAAAAAAAAAGGGGGGGGGGAGGAGAAAAAAAAAATAGAGCGGGAGCGAGCCCTGGAGATGAGAAGGGACTCCGCCAGCCCCAGCCACCGGCGGCCCGGCGCCCCGCGGAGCCGCGCCATGCGGCACCCGAGCCGCCGCGGCCCGACGCCGCGCACCGGCGGGCCGAAGCCGAGGTGGGGCGCGGGGCCGGGGGCCGCTCCGAGGGGCAGCCGGGTGCTCGGGGACGGCGGGGCTGTTCCGGGCACGGCAGGTCACTGACCGTCCTTTGTGCAGGTATTACGAGACGGGAAGCATCAAGCCCGGCGTGATCGGCGGCTCCAAACCCAAAGTGGCGACCCCCAAAGTAGTGGATAAAATCGCCGAGTACAAGAGACAAAACCCGACAATGTTCGCCTGGGAGATCCGGGACAGGCTACTGGCCGAGGGCATCTGCGACAACGACACGGTCCCCAGCGTCTCCTCCATAAACAGGTAAGAGCAACCCCGCGGCCCTGCTCGCGGCCCAATCGCCTCTTTACGGCCCCACAAACCCCCCCTCAACAGCGCGGACGGCCCAATCCTTCCTCCGTCAGGTTAGATCCAGCCTGCTCCAGCCCCCCGCCCGCAGCGGGACCCCTGGGCATGGCCCGCCAGCCCCCGGCCTCGGCCCAGCGGGCGCTCCCCGGCCCCGCCGTGGCCAGTCCCGGGCAGTGGGGCCGGAGGCGGCTGCCCCGCCCCGGGCCCGGGCAGCGGGGGAGCGGGTCTGCCCCGGGACTCGCTGCTGCACGCCGCAGGGCTGCAGCTTGCTCCTGCCGCCTGGCCCGGGGCGGGCAGCGCTGCTGCGAGAGCAGACGAGCTCCCCGCCGAGCAGCCCGGCGGTGCCGCAAGGTTTGGGGGCTGTTCGAGCTGGCGGGGCGACGGGCGGCGGAGCCGGGTTTTCCCCTGTCCCTCCAACACCCCTCCCGGGGTGTAAATGACGGCCGGCTTTGCCAGGGTATTAGGGCTCTGAGCCGAAAAGCTGCCGTTATCAGCTGCCAAGCCGGGCTCACGGCCCCGAGCCGCCGAGTGCTGGAGGAAGGCTTCCCTTGCACCCGCTCCCCCCGGCTCGCTCCTCATCGCTAGCCCGAGGGAACGGCTAAACTTGCGAGGCGGTCCCTTCCCCCGGCCCGGGAGCGCTGCTGCCTGCGGTCCCTGCGGCTCCCGGCTCGGGCTGATCCCTGCCCTGGCAGGAGGCTGGGAAGCGGCGGGACCGATTCAGCGCCAGCGAACAATTCCCCCCCCCCCCCCCCCCATCTCCTCCCCCGGCTGCTAGGGTGCGACTTCTGTTGGTGGAGGGACTCGGATTTGGTCTCAGGTTTGAGGTGACAAAAATAACCATATGACAGGCAAAAAAAAAAAAAAGGATCGATGCGGGAGAAAAAGGCCGGTGATAGACGTAATCGAGTCCTAGCACACTGCGAAGCGCTCGGCTCTTCACGTGCCCGCACGCTGAAACGCGACGTACATCGGATCTTCACACTCGGGCAACACACAACACTCTTACGCACGCAGGAAAAGTAATTACGGTGTTTTCGTGCAATGTATGTACAGATACCTTGACCATATGCCCACCAGAAATGCAACCTCTAGAAACAAGAGTAACACGGGGATATTTGCGAAGGGTACATACATAGGCACGAAACACCTCACCGACAGAGTAAGAATACACGAAATTTTGCACGCAATCCCAAATATACTCAAATAAACGTATACAGGGTATACGTAAATATGCACGCAGGCTTTTGTAGTGTCTGCATAGATAAAAACGCACAAGTCAGTATATTGGCCCTTTTGATATATAACAGGTTTAGCCAGATTTTTTTTTAAAAAACCTGGTGTATTTATAGCAAGGGAAGCAAAAAATAAATAGCAGGGAAAACACAGTGGTATTTTTTGTCTTGCGCTTTCCATGGCAGATTTATCAAAATATGTCTAATAACTCAGACTGTGTATTTCTAAATCTGGCATCCTATATAAATGGGTTTTAATATTTTGCAAATGATATGGAATTATCCCAAATCATCTTGAAAACAGCAGGTAGAATTAGCTAGTAGAATGTACCTTGGCTAAGAAAGATTCCCTCAGACACACTGACTCTGTAATATACTGCTAGGCTACCCTAGGAAATTATCCCTGTGTGTGCCATCTGTATTAAAATGGTTATTAAGTTATGAACAGGGTAACATAATACTGATCGGCTAATTATACACCCTCCTAAAAAACCTCCAGGTCTCTGTTACTCTCTCAGTCAGGTATTGAAATAATAACAGTTTGACATTCAGACACCTTACAAAGGCAGCTGCGGAAGGACAGCCAGCTATCCCTGGGAGGAATTAAGCTGGTGGTGCAGAAGTCCAGGGGAACGGCTGTGGGCTCTTTGGAGGAATAGCATGTACGGACCCGACACACATGTATACTTGGGCTAGCTGAAGGGATGTTGGCATCCAGACGTCACTGAAGTCTCAGCCTTATGGCGGCTGGACCCGACGCCTCGTGTCCGGGTTGCGATGTCCCGGGCAGAAGGCTGAGCGCCGGGTTTTGCTCCCACCTTTGCTACCAGTTGGCCGCGGGGCTTTAGGGGTTTTGTACCTCAGTTTCCCCACCCTGGAAATGAAAACTGATCCTTCTCAGAAGGAGGTGGGAACAGCTGCCAGTTAGATTGCGCTTAGAAAATGCTTTGAGAAAGACAAGTGCTTTGTAGCTGCTAAGTATTATTTTATTAAAGAGGCTCAGCTGTGACCCACCATGTTTGGTTCATACTGCGATGGCATTTGAGTGTGTAGTCACCAAGGCACAAGAGCATTTTGGCTTCGTATGATTAAGTCTTTCCCCATTCCTTCTAAAAATTCAGGCCCAGCGTCCCACTGTTCACCCCACTCACGCTCTCCAAAACTCACATCTGTGAGGAAGTGAGCCCATCATATCACAGGACATAAAATTTGCAAGTCTGTGCTAGGCAAGAGCAGGACAGCGAACTGGGAAAAAACTGCAGCGGAATAGGAAATGGCGAGTATATAAGGGCCCAATACCGCTGCCGCGGAGAGTAGCGTGAGCTTCATCACTCCAGTGATTTTTGTGACTCCAGCTCACAGAAGTCACAAAACACAAAGAGGGGACTGAGTTCACAATTTAAATATACATTCTTCTCTCTCCCATTGTCAAAATACACATACAGAATTGGGTCGATCCTTTGTAACAGCACATCCCTTACCTGCGGTACGATCACAAATTGGAGTTAATCTAACACTCCGACTCTCTGAGCAGCTTCAGATAGATGACAATTTTAAAAACCAACCTTCTAGAAAGATCTGTCTTCTTATTTTCACAAAATATGGAGTTTCCAAAGCAAAATCTGCATTGGCCTAGTGTCCAGAACTGTTAGAGCTACATCCATGAGCGGTTTAACATCTTGAGACAATAAGTGAGGCATTTACAGAAATAGAAGTTACCTATGTCCCCAGATAGACTGTGAATACTGCACTTCAAAATGGAGATCTCCTTGTACGTGGAAGAAAATTACTTTTGGTTATTATAAGATTTTCTGAAAATGTATTAATTACATTTTATTTTCTTTCTTTCTGGGGATTAGTCTAACATTAACAAAGGCCTTCGGGTGAGAGACTACAAAACAACGCAGTTTCAATTCCATTTTTAAAGTCTCCCTAAAACATTTTAAAAATCTATTTTCCCGTAATTATTTTTTGTGATACATGAATTCTACGTGCCTACATTGCACTGATCTGTCAGTATTGCACTGAGAATATCAGGACGCATTTGGGACGACATGTAATTCAGTATTGAGATTTATCAGAAACTTGTTCATACCAAACTCACGCAGATAAAGGCTAGATACAAACTCTGTGAAAAACATGACTTAACTACACTGTCAAGATTCAGGAAAAAAATTTAAGTCTTCTGCTATGCGGTAGTTTTCCTTTCATTACGGCAAAAAAGTCTAGAGAGTATACTAGTTAATAAGCAAAGCGCACCAGAACTGACAGGATCGAGGCAGACCAGTTATCTCTGCGCTGGGAGCTTTCCTGTTCCCGCTTCACACATTAGGTGCTATACAGTATAAACCTGTTGTGTATGTGTAGGATACAGGCATATATACACATACGTATATGTACACATGCATATATGTAAACGCACACACACATATACACAGTGCATGTAATTGAGAAGGAGGCAAGCGACAGAAGCTCTTAATTCTTTGGTAAGCAATTAATGCTTACTTTAAATGGCTTGAGCACCTTGCTTCTTGAGCACCCTGCCAGCCCGAACTTTTCCACCTACCATATGACTATAAACGGGTTATCTTCGGTCACTTCGGGTTAGGATATTTCAACTGGATTTAGGCACTGCTGTAAGCCTTGCGGCGGTCTCCTAAGTATGAACTTGGAGGCAGATGTTAATGAGAATTTTCCCTTTGTTTTGCGGCATGTACGGTTAGCCTAAGAACACAGGTTTCATGAGATAATAATCACCCCAGAAAAACCTTTTGAATTAGACGGTGTACTTTAGTAGGAACAGGACGGAGCATGTCACGGACACACGTTCACAGTTAGGCAGCAAGTGATGCAATGGACACTGTAGTTTAAGCATTATTTCCTGCTTCTTTTAAATTAATGAATTCCTTACAGGTCCAGAAAGGCAAAGCAAAACAACCCTCCCACAATTTGTCCCTCTATCCCTGCTCTCCTGCGGCTGGGTTCAGTACTAGGGACTCCCAGTTAGTCCTTATCCAAGGAATGCCGAAGCCAAAGCGTTACGGAGTTCAGTCAGCCTTCTGGATACACTTTGGACCCTGAGTTCCTGAGAGTAGACCTAACTAATACCCCATGGCAGAGAATAGAGCTTAGCGGATATATTACCTCAGTCAAGCCGTTAGATGTTTTTTCAGTCTTCTCTTAGGTATTGGGTATACGTTAATTTCTAGTGGTAAGCGCTTGGTTTGGGGAGATGTTTCCTGTTTCATTAGGTAACAATTGGCTAATGATTCCTAGTTAAAGTCTCCAATACCGATGTGCTTTTTAAAAATACATACGGAAAGACACACACACTGATTCAGGTTATAATGACCAGTGAAATATACCTGTACACTGAAATATTATTGAGCATGTGGCCAATTCCAGTGGCCATGGGCAGCCCTGTAGTTTAGAGCAAAGGATGGCCTTTTAGGAGATCAGATTTCTCTTACCAGTCCTGCCTTTAACTTTCTGGTTGATCTTGGGCATGTCACACGGACTCCTTATGAGGCTGCTTTGCCATCTGTAAAATGAAAATAACAGTATTTAGCTACCTTTGTAAAACTCAGTGTGACCTTTCACTAAAAATGCCCATGGAGTTCAACACGTAACGAGAAAAGGTTCAGAACTGGAGCTAGGCTGTTTTACATCAGCTGAGGCTTTAGCCCACGCAAGGGAGACAGAATTGAACAGAATCTCTATTGAGGTAAACGTAACGTCTCAAGACAAACAATCGAGTCTGGCAAAAGGCGGGCGTATTAGGGCAGGGGCTGTCTCATATGCGGAAGAAATCAATGTTATGCAAACAGAGCTTTCTGAGTCACTCTCGCTAGCCTCGCTTGAGAATTTCCCCAAAGGACACCGTGCCTAGAGTCACTGGTGAATCTCTCCCTGTCTTTCCCACCGAGCAAATCTGGAATTCTTGGAGGACAGGTAACGAGTCTAGGGCGAAGATGGAAGAGTACAGAGTATCTCTAATGGCAGCTTGTTCATAGCGACCAAAAGTAGTGACGACTGCATGGTCTGCAGTGAACACGGGGTGAATTGCACAGTTTTAACCGGCAAGCGTGTGTGTCACAAGCCTGTCACCGGCATCAGTATTTAGTAGCCACATGTGAGTTTTCTCAATAGAGAGGCCAAGGATTAGACTGGCCACGTAGACTGGATTAGCCTCTGACTGACAATGGGTTGGTGCAAAGCAAGGGTGAAGAAAACTTGTCCGAGAGTACCCAACAGAGTTTACGAGGTCTCATAATCTGGCACTTCTTAGCGCACACAGAAGAAACTTGGGATCCTAGCAGGGATCCTCTCACTTAGCTGATGAGTCTAAGGATTCCATGCAATTTCCTGCATCAGGGGACGCTCTCAAGGTAGAAGACTTCTACTGCCAGTTGCTTTCAGCTGAGCAAAAAATGCGGTCAGGTCACACAGGGCTTCATTACAAGCAATATACTCCTTTAAATTCAGATTCTTTTCCATCAGACACAAACCTGGGATTATCTTCTTTTTATCATTGCAAATAAAGGACAGGCTCATAAAGCAGAGGTTACAGACAATATTACCGGAGCTGAAAGAGCAAATGAATGCTCACAGCATTTCTCTTTGTCTTATTCCTCATATCTGGCCACTGGAAGGTTGTATGGTGAGAACTACAATAAGCTAGCCACATTTTTTCTAATTTTCATATTGCAGAGATATTAGCTCAACAGAGGCAGTTAGCAAGTAAAATTGGTTGTGCCTGGGAAGTTTTGAGCTCCCTGTTCTGTGAACCCTGAAGCTCAGAACCACATCGGTCTCTTTATCACCCAAAAATCCCAGCCCTTCCTTTTTGTATAGATGTACAGAAAGCTTGATTTTTGTTGGAAGTTAAACATTTTCAAGCTTTTGCATCTAGTGAATGATTGCTGCATTCTGCCATAGAGGTAGCTGCATTTCAGTGCTGGGTGAATGAGTCTTACGGAGCTAACCCTCATTTACCAGAATCACTATTATGTGAAAAACTCATTTGACTTTGGGAGAAAAGAGGAGAAAATATAAGTGGCTTGGCCAAGCAATGACGAAGTGGTGAGAACAATATAGTGATCTGAAGGGCACAGTCCCTCCAACAGGAAAGGAATTATTCACGTTTAAACAAAGCAGCATAGCCAGGAATGAAGGGAGGGAAATAAGAAAGGAAATATTTAAATGGTAGCAGAAGGAATCTCCTGATAGGGAGGTCCATTAAGTTGTGGAATTGCATCCCACAGGAATTCCTGATTTCTTGGAATATATGTAACTAGATGGTATTCATAACAAGCAAACATACAACAAGAAATAATCTTGGCGTTGGCTAAAGAGATAGATAATGCTCTAGCAGGCCAGCTGGACCCTTTATGATATGATGACATGACGCATACAAAACAAAGTTGTGTTTTCAGCAGTATATCAAATATCCCCAAAAACCCATCTCTGATTCTAAAGCCCGTTCAAAAAAAAGATTTCCATATTACTTGAATAAAAAGATATGACTTCAGTTGAACAAGGCTGAGCTTCACTTAGATTAACTTGCCATGGTCTTTAATTAAGGCATGTTGAAATTCAAACGGAGTTTAGGCTTGCTACTTACAATCAGCAAAATATTTAGGGATCCCACTTTTGGGGAAGTTCTCTATAAATGGAAAGGTAGAGGCTTTCAAAAGAATTTGTCATTGGCCCGACATCCGTGCAGCTAACTAGGGCTTTAGGAAATCCCATCTGTGTGGAGATGGCTCTGATGATGATTACGACTCCTGAAAGCATCAGAAAGGTTTGAGTTTTTCTCCCAAACGATCATTCTTTAAACTGAGAGCTAACGGGAATGAGGATTTTTCCCCTGTAATCCCAATTAATCTACTGAAGCCTATACACGCATGGCCGTATTTACCAGTCCTAACTGTTTAAAAATGCCAAGGCAGAGCCTAAATCGTGCGATCGGCATAAAAATCATGAGTACTTGTAATACAATTTGGGTTTGTTTTTACTTGTTTTCTCTTTTCTACCCTAAATTTTTAAAGGGATTTGGATATCTGACTCCCATTAAATGACTTTAAAAACACCTTAACAATGCAGTCCTCTGAGACTTCAGAGAGCCGACAGGCCCTTTTCAAGCCCCCACAAGCACTGGAAACACACTTTATTAAATGAGAACTGAAATTCTCATGCTATCACTTGACTAGAGGAGCTGGAAAACCCAAAACAAACACCGTTAGGCTTGTGATGAAATACTAGACAGTATGATATGCAGCACTAGCCTCCAATTTTCTCTAGTGCCAGTAACTGAGAGCTGATTTTGTAGCACTTACATGGCTATCTACCCAACTGAAAATCACAAATCTAATCACTTGGTTTCCAAACTCCTCAGAGTGCACTTACAAATATTCATTTCCAATCAATTTGCACCTGCTAATATTTCTCAATGCTCACATGTGATGACAGAGTCAGAAGCAATGCCGGTGCTTACTATTTCTATTGCAATAGCATAAAGAGGCTCTGTGCATAGATCACAGCCCATTGTCCAAAACAGGCACAGCGTAAATAGGAAGTTCTTTCGAGAGGTTCTTTTAGAAAATCGGCACATACACATGTCTTTCTTTACACCATCCTCTTAGCTTCTACCAGGTTCATAATTCAGACAGTCCTCAAGGTTTCAGGGGTCCTGAAACAAACATCTTTGTTATAGGAAATGAGCTATCTGGCCAGGGCTCACCCACCAAGCCCAAGTCTAGGGTAAAAGGCAGAGCAAAACTGGAAAGCCCTCTTCTTCGGGCTCATATCTGACAAGACAGAGGCTGAACACTAGCTAGACTGCGACAGCCTCCCCCCTCTTCCCTGATAAGTAGGCATATAAATAAATAAATAAACGGCATCCTAACTGCACTGAGAACTCAGTAAAACAATCACATCAAATATGAGGAGGTATAAATCTCATGTCTGCACAGGTAACCCACTCAATTGCTTTTATTATGGCTCAGCCTGACTCCATTTATTACCATCCGTGGCCTGGGTGAAGGATGTTTGCATGGAGGGTGGTCTCCTGGTGAAATTCTATCCCTGGAGCAGTGACAATCAGCCCATACAGAGGTGGATTTTGGTGGGGAGACCAAAGGCAGATCCATCTGTCTGCATGAAAACCAATCAATAACCCTGTAACTAGACCCCTTGTCGCTGGGAAATGGACAACACAGCAGTTCAATCCTGGAGCCATAGGAGAGGAATAGCTGTGGTTGGGGTGTGAAGAATGACAGGATGTATCCATGAAGTGTTTGAGACATGTGGACAGAATATGTCTGTCCATATAGACGTTGAGGAGGAGTGATGGGATAGGAGGAGCACAGAGGGTATATTTTTATATATAGTAGGCAAATTTGAAAGGTTGATGTCTTCAGAGGTGGGTATGGGGAAGGAAAAAGCAGAGATATACTGTGGTTTTTTATAGGACATTTATATGGGGACTGTGAGTGCAATGCAGATAGGTACCTTTGGGGAAATGCGCCTGCTGGTTGGATACTACATGTGAGCATATCGGGATATGGCAGGGAACATGTATCTCTGGGCAGGCACGTAGACGGTGATACAAAATGCTGGTAGGCTAAAGGAAGCATATGCGGGAGTTCGATGTGGTCAGGGAAGGATATTCCTTTGTCCTCTGTCTGGCTTGGGATTTATGCGTGTACCAGTTTTGACAGAGAGGAGAAAGAGCGATGTGCCAAAAGCCTGAGCTAACGGACTGTGAGTCCACAGATTCGCTTCCCAGAAAATGCTACGTATGAAACATTTATCCAAACCTCACTGTTAAATCAGGAAGGGAGATTCTGGTGGCTTGTCTCTGCCTGTATGAAAAATAGAAGTAGGACATTTCTTGCTGCTGTCATCCCCTAGCTCTGCAGTTCCTGTAGCATTTCTAAAATCTGCACAGCATATTGTTCCCCAGGCTTCTAGCAACTCCCCCAACACACGCGCACATGCACGCACGCACAGATATGCTGGAGTTTGCCTCTATTCGTTGTTCTCTCCTGGGGGCCAATGTAGTTTTTATCCCTTTGGCTCCATTTTGAACAGTTCCTCTTCCTTCCAAGGTAAGCACCCTCCCCTCTTTGCAGGGTCCAAGGCACAGGGTTAAACTTCCATCTCTGGCTGGGAGGCAAATTGCATCAAAAATAGCTATCAGCTCTGCTCAAAACGCCCATGACTGTATTTCAGTTGAGAGGGGTGGTATCCATGTTTTGCAAGTCAGATTGATGTCTGTTTGTTAATTTATAAAAGGAAAAGCAGAGACTGCGACCAGATGACAAAGTCACAAAAGAAACCATCACATATCCATCAGACAGGGTGCCCTGCACCACCTCAAGTTTCAGGGTAGTTTGGATGGTTCTGGCAACAATAACAGTACCCATTTCTTTGGTCAGGGAGGGTTAATATCCCAGCCCTTTGATTCCCGGAACTAGCCCTCATTTTCTTCAAGCTGGGCTGAAATATGAGGGCAAACTCATTACCCCACTGCACATTTTCAAGCTCTCACTTTAAAATTGCAGTAGAGTCTTTGGGTACTAACATTTGGACGCTTCTTAAAGGCACTTTAAGGCCTTTCAACATACTCATGTTTCTCTAAAAAATCTTTTAAGAACAATTTTTGGTCATCTGCCTTTAAAAAGAAAGACCACAGCACAATGTAGCTATGTAATAGTGCCTGCTGTTAATATTTGCCTAAATTTAGGCCCTTTCTTGGTTGTTTAGACTTTCAAGCTTGAAAAATTATA
The DNA here is from genome assembly GCF_965638725.1 of Aptenodytes patagonicus. Lineage (NCBI taxonomy): Eukaryota > Metazoa > Chordata > Aves > Sphenisciformes > Spheniscidae > Aptenodytes > Aptenodytes patagonicus. The sequence continues at coordinate 10,855,189 of NC_134953.1, read as the reverse complement.
CATTTATACATAAATTATACATACACAAAAATACATATACGTTTATTTATAAAATCAATAGGGAAGGGAGGAGATGTAGAAGAGAAGAGGAAAGGAAGGAATAATATTTCTGAGGAAAAGGAGATCATGTTTGCATACTGAGTGCATAGGGGAAGTGTATTATTTCTGGGATGTGCTACGTACAAATGGGCCAAGGCTGTGCAAGCAGAGGCAAGTGGAAAATGAATAATGACACAAATGCCCTCTCTCTATGGAACAAACAGAAAATTTAGAGTTTTAAAGAGACAACGTTTGTGGTGCTGTCTCTGGCAGACAGCCAGCCACAACACGAAGCTTCCAGAGCGGGTGGAGACAACAGCTGGGTGGGGTTGGGGGAGGAAAGGGCAGGAGATAAGGATGGAGTGAAAGGCTAAGGCAGATTTGACTTGGATAGTGTCAAAACCAGACCTGCTGTGGTTTTACAGAAGGCAGTCTTGGCCACTGTGCCAAACAAGATGCAGAGAGTCATCCAGTATTGACATCCAGCTCCCTTATGAGGCTTTAACAATTTCAGACTACATGTGTGCCTGAGTTGCTCAGGGTTCTGTGCATATGGAGGCAGCAAGGACGGGGACAGACTAAGTGTATCTGGCTGTGTGCGGGTTCTCGTGAGGTGCACAAGTTGGAAAGCAGGGAGGAACTGCGTGGGTGAGTTTGTACACTTGCACATGAGACAGCATGTGTAAATTTGTAGAAAGATGACTGCCACGATTCTAACTCCCTTTTACAGATTACATGAATTTTTGCGACCCGCAAATATTTAAAGAAAAGTACATGCCTATGGGTGACCCCCCCTATGGGTCTTGGTGCCCAGCGGGCAAAACTGGCAGAGCTGGTGGCATGGGCAGGCATGAAATGGAAGGGAGTGTGGCCCATTTCAGGTGGATGTGTATGCAAGGAAATGCCCCTGGCACAGTGAAAGGCAGGGGATAAAGTGATCCTGGGGAATACAGTCTTTAGAAGGGTGCAAGAGGAGGGTGGCCGGCTCTGTAAACGAAGCCTTTGTACTGCTTGGAGCACCACCTTTCCAAAATGAAAGCACCTTCTGCACCTTTTGAATGTGCTCCCGGATCATTCTGTGCACAGTGAAGTAATTTGAGCATGGAAACCCGGGTGCATTTGTGCAGATAGACTGCTGAGTCTCTATTGTTCCACCAGACAATCTTCCCTGTAATGGATATTTGGGCGAGACATGCCCTATACCCCATGACATGTGTACGAGGAGGAGCATGGGCATATCACTAGGACAACATGTCCAGCTGGGAGTATAGACTTATAGCAAGTAGGCATTACTGGCCTGTGTAAGAACTAAGAATAGTCTTATCCATGGAAACAACGTTGTTAACTCTGCAGTTACATGCAGGGAGTCACAGGGGCGAGCAAAGGCACAGGAATACACGTCTTGGGAAGCCTGTCTAGTTTTGTGGGGCTCTGCACAGGATTCTGTGTGACTGCTTCCCGATGGCAAGGCAGTCGTGTGAACGCACCGATGAACTGTGGCTGTGAACAGATGCATGGAGGGGTCCTAGCAGTGCTCATATCTTTATCAGCAGCTCTTTTGGGTAGACCTGGGGATAAGGTGCTATGGCAGCCATACCACCAATGTGCTGAGGAGAGTGCAGCTGGTGAGATGGGCAGCGTCAGTAACACAAACATGTGTGTGAGTATGCGTACGACAGAGTGGTATCTGCTGAGATGTGTGAACACAGAAGGCGTATGGCAGGGCGGGTACACATATACATGGAGATGCCACGTACAAATGTGGGGACATGTGCCTGTTGGGGGTACCTAGTGCATCTGAGGGAATGAGGGGTGTACTTGGCATGATATATTTGTCAGGGAGTGGATGTCTGCTAGTTCATCTGATACATGATGCAAGAAGGGGATACCTGGGGATAGTGGGGGCAGAGTAGGTTACGCTAAAGGAGATATTTCTTTATATATATAAGAATTTATATATTCTTTATATATAGCCATAGTTTAATGCACTGGACTCTGCCCTCCTCTCCGCTCCCCTCCCCTCCCACTCTTCTCCTCATTACCCAGGTTATCTTGTTTGGGTTAAGAGGCCAATTTCAACAGACTATAATTGAAGAGTGAAGAGAATCTGATAAGATAAGGAAGGGACATCATTCCTCAAGGGATCAATAGAGGTTTCATGTTCCTCCTTCCCCTGCTGTGTCCCTAACATGCTAACACTCTGTGTCCATGGGCCTGGTTTATTTGCTCCGCTTGTCTGCAAGCCTGGAAAGGAAACGTGGGAGTAGGGGGGCTGTAGTCCCCATCTGTCACACAGCCAGGGCAGGGGAGGGGGCATAAGGAAGGGACAACGGGGACACTGGTGGCGATATGGTCCCCTCTGGGAGCCAGGAGGAGGCAGGGAGGTGACAAGCCTGATGCTCTCCTGGCTGTGGCAGGGGCACTGGCTCACAGGGGAGGTGTTCACCTTTGGCCTTTTATCTCGGCGTTGTGCTCTGCAAGGGAAGGATATCGATAATTTGTCTAGATTTAGACTTGCTTTTCCTAGTGTCCCCGCGCAGACAAGCTCAAAGCTTTTTATAAGCACTCACGGAGCGACCTCTCAGGGCCCCTCAGGGTGAGGAAGGTATAATTACCCCTACCACAAGGAGGGCTGGTAGCTGCTCCTGATTAGGTTTGTGCTAGGATCTGAGGTTCGGGCTTGACAGCCCCAGTATCTCACAAGCCATTCTTAGCAGTTTTTTTGACCAAACCAGCATGAGAGGATCCCCTTAAGAAACGCGGAGCTGCCTCAGCAGTTAATACAGGTCCTTTCTCGGCGGGGCTGCCAGGGCTTCCATGCTGCACAGGCAGAGTTTGTTCCACTCCTGCCTCATGCCCCTTGGCAGGACGATGCGTATCTCACACAAGCAATGTGAGATCCATACAAACCTGTGCGGCAGGGATCAGCGCTGCCTGGCATGCGCAGGCAGCCGGGGCAGTGCAAAGAAGTCCCTCTGGGAGGCCCAGCCTCTCGCATCAGGCGAGCGCTGCGGGCGCTCCCCTGTCCCCGCGGCCGGCGTGGGGATGCTCGGGCACGGGGAGATGAGCTGAGGGGTCAGCACAGTGCAGGATCCAATCCAGATCCCATACAACAGGGCTGGGCAAGTTTCTGGAGAGCTCGAGACACAGAGGGGTCTGGGGCTGAGATTTCTTCTTCCAGCTGATTTCTCTTTTATTTTTAACACCCAGAGAAACAGACACTGAGAGCAAGTCAGTCATGCAGTGAGCATGTGGCAGAGTTGGGAATACAACCCAGATCCCCTGACTCCCAACCTCAGGCTTTAACCACTAGACCATGCTTCCCTCTAAGCCACCTTGAACTTTCCTCAGTGAGGATGGGAGCTACTAAGCCTCTGTGGGCTGCAGTTTACCGAGCTGTCAGGAGTGTGCTCACTGGACCGCCTCACCAGAGACAGCCTTCCTCACGCACACTAAAAAAGTTGAAAAGAAATTCATTTCATGGCCGGTGGTTGCTTAAAAAAGGCGATTCCAGCATATGTATGTGATAAATGTTAACTGTGCATTAATCGCATTAAAGAGGACCCTATAAACTTTTCATTTCTAATTAAATTCTGGCCGGTGATTCTGGCGAAGCCAGCACACTCCGGGCCTTTGTTTATGTGGAAAATTAAAATGCAAATACAATGGAATTTATTTCCATTACTAGAGTGATATGCTGGGCTCTTCTGTTTAACAGCCTCCAATTATTTTCAAACAGGCCTCTCTCTCTCTCTCTCTCCCTTCCTCACTCCCTCATTTTTTCCCTCCCCTTATTACCCTGATGCTGCTACCCCAGTTTGAGGGGTGGGAGCTGGTAAAGCAGTGGGTGAGCTAAGGATGGTGTCATCTGTTCAAGGTCAAATGCAGGCAGGAATACAGAGGAGGAAGGGGGAAAAAGTGGGATAGCACAAAGAAGGAGGCAGTGAAAGTAACAAGGCTTGAGCTAATGCAAGGAGGAGTAAGAAGTTACCTGTTAGCGACCTCACTGAAAAATACAAGCTAAATTCACTGACTTGCTAAGTCCCAGCCATATAGATGACCTGACTGAGAGAGGTCACGGGTCTTTCCCTGATGGGATATTTTGGTGAGAGGGTACAGCTGAGACCTTTCTCTGGAAGTTTTCTGGCTCTTTCACAGCCTTCTTCATAGGCTTTGTCTGGATGTGACTGCTGCTGGGCCAAATCCTGATGGCTGAGGAAGCACAGAACAGGCCCAATGCCAGACACATTGCCTGCGCAGAGCAAATAAATCCACGAGGCAATGACACATAATCATCAGCTGAAAAATAACCGAACTCTCTTGTTCATTTCCAAGGGACTAAATGTGGCTACACTGTCTTAGGGCATTAGCGCACAATATCCACGCAAGTCAGAAGCCATTGCACAAACCCAGAGATTCATTGTACGTTTAAAATTTCTTAGCACATATATTTACTGCTAAATGCTGCTGACATAGAATCCCATTCTTTCTTACATATATAAGAGACCCAGGTCAGTTCAGACATGGGAACATCGTCAGGCAGTCACACACAGATCAGAGGCATCTGCTAACTGACACGGATGCCCTTCTATGCGTTAATATAGAAAGTCACACAAGAAGACCCTTGCAAAGGCAAGTGTGCGCTTCGCTGTAGATGTATGCAGTCATTTATAGATCCCTTCACAGACTCAGTCAAATCTATTTGAAACTGCACAGTACAGTCTTGCATATATTTGTGAAGAAAACTAGGATATGGAGACTCATCCAAAACCATAACTGAAAAGTCTTAGCAAAACCCCTGAGTGCACCAGAAGGCGCACACGCATGTAAACATGTTCACGTAGCCTGAGCAATTCGCTGACACACACACACACAGTTATTCACAAGTAAGTGGCCACAGACCTTGAAGCGTGTGGCTGAGAACCAGCCAGACGTGCCACCCCGTGTGTCACACACACGCGAGCGGCACACCTTTGGCACGCCCCGCTGGCAGGGAGAGCTCGGGAGCCAAAGGGATATTCTTTTAGCGCATGTGAGCATCTTAAGGAATCACCTAGTGTAAATGATCCTGCCCCAGCCGAGACAGGGAAACAGGAGAAGGACACATTCACTTACAACACTGAAAAGAGGCCATTACCCAGTCAAACAACCCAATCCCTGACATCATTATTGAATACACAGGAGCCCTGAAATGCACACTAACTCAATCACAGAGACACACGATTACAAAATAATACTGATGGAATCAATGAGACAGACACGCGGTCATACAAAGCGCACCCACCCTGGTGTTAATACACAATAACAGCCGCCCAACAAGCGAATACAAAACAGCCATTCACCACCACAATGGCAAAACACAGGGCCCGCATTCTTAAAGGAGACTTGAAAACTCTGGCAACAAAACCCACCCTTGCCAAAGGGGGCTTAGAGTGAAACTTAGGGTGTGGGCAAAATCTGGCTGTTGTCAGCCTAGCGAGTAGAATCATAGAATCATTATTTATCAGTAAAAGCCTCGGCGAGGAGCGTGCAGAGCACGCTGTCCTAGTGAGGCTGGTGGACCCCCAGGGCACTCAGGACCATGCAGGATTGCACCCACAGCCATCGAAATAGACTGATCCAGTGAAGTGACACCTTTGCTCAATGACCAAAAGCATCATGGGGTCACTCTTAACACAAGCAGGGGTGCATGACATTCAAGACTCACCACAACACAAGCCAACATAAGGAAGCAAAACCCACTGAATATCAGAGGTGCAATGCGTCCACGCTATGAACGGATGCAAACGCTGTTCAGCACCCAAAGCCACAGAACCATCTCACAGACGTGCCTCCGCAAAACAGCCCAATCCTCTTCCTAAACCACGGCAGCACACCCAAATCTATCACAGCACTAGTGTGTTTGCCCTTCAGAGAGGAAAAAAGTGCCCACGTAAAACATGCTCATAATGCAACAAATAATCGACCTTCCTTGTGCCTCGCAGACTGTGCCAGAGCATGCTAACCCAAGCGCTTAACGCAAGGCCTGAACAGCCAACTTTTGCGAATCCTGCGTGATTTTCTTGGGAGGGAGACAGGGGAACCGGACCCTAAGTCCTTTCCCTGGCACAGCAGGCATCGGCTCGTACCAGGTTGTGTGCACAAGAACATGCCGTTATTGAAAATGCCAGCAAGGCCGGGGGAAGACTGCTATCGGTTGTGTGTGCCTGCGTGCATTGTGTCTACAGGAATTCCCCTTCCTCTACCGAGTGCCGCTGCTTGTAGCCATTAAAAAGCCCAGGTCCTCATGCTGGGTGTTCAGTGAGTATTGATTCAGTCTGCAAGCAATTTTAATATTTCTTCAGGGACTTTCCAGCAACAGCACAAGTCATTAATTCACCCTCCCAAATTGCTTATTCAATAGCAGGAACATGGCTCCTGAATAAAGTCCCAGAATTTATGTGACTCACATGAGTCAGGAGGTCAAACAACTGTTATGGAGCGAAGTTAAAAATCCAAATAAAATATTGACACTTTTTTGGGGAGTGGGAGGAGGGGGAAGGGGGGAAGGGAAAGAAAAGGTATTTAAAATAGGGTTTTGTTGCAATGCCCCCAGGATAAAGAATGGAAAGAGATTGAAGACAAGTTGGAGTTTGTAAAATCAATGGGATTTATTGCATATCCGCTTGGCATTTAATAACTCCTTCCTTTCCACCTCCCCCTGCTCTGTATGTACACGGGGGAGATAAACTCTTCAAAAAACCTACAAATAGCCAGCCACAAAGTACGCAGATGGACACCCAAACACCAACACACGAAGGCAGGCACGTGCAGGGATGAGTATTACTGTAAGGCAGTGGCATAGCATCAGAAGATCCTCTCGGGACCCAGGGTCTTGACTGAGCTAGACAGAGGCCATCACATATGGCATTACATATGCCCACGTAGTAGCAGACAGTCTATGTCCACAGTCTTTGTAAAAAAAAGATGGGAGGGGAAACTGAGGCACAGAGTGAATTAAAAGAGCCTGCTTAGTCGCAGAGCCCATCAGCAGGGCAGCTGGATCAGGATCCAGGTCTCCCGACGCCCACTTAGTGTTTTTGCTGCTGAAGGATGCTGCCTTTTACGGGAATGAAAGCACACACAGTGACTGAGATCGGACCAGAGGAAGGCATGCATCTCACAGGAGGGACACACAAACCACACAAGAAGAAATGCATCCACAGACACCACGCAAGCCCATCCGTATGCAGACAGATGCACACACAGATACAAATACATACGTGCTTTTACTGAGCTCATTGCAATTCAGAAAGCACCGCAGCCAGATTACACACAGAAGTAGAAACGTACCTGCAGACAGACATACATGCAAACGAGCGTGCGTGCAAATACACAAGCACGTACACGCACACACTGATGCAGCCGTGTAGCCTCGTACAGCTGTATATCCACACCGACAAAGTCACGCAAATTGATGTGTTGCTACAAACCTAGATTTTACTTACAGTGGTATCTTTTTAGCTAGCTGCACATAAATGGATGCCCCACACACACTCAAATGCGTTCTGCACAAGCATATTAATATATAAGACTGTCTCCTTATTATATTATACTGGTAACTGTTTCAGTGAAACTATGCTAATTTTCTACCAGTCAAAGATCTGAGACTGTAGTAGCCGCCAAACAACATTTATTCATTAGCACTAACTCCATAAAAAACAAGCACACAAAAATATAGCCTAACCATCTAATCAAATAGTACTTGGTGGCTTGGGATATTTAAGTGGGCTTTCTTTGCTTTGTTTGGGTTTTTGTTTATCTGGTTGACTTTTTAGCAAAGATTTAGGGCAGGTGCTTTCTCTGAGTTGAGATTTTCCAAAAGGCAATTTTTCAAGGGCTTTTTTGCATTGTGATAAAAAGAATGTTTGACAACATTTTCCTCCTAAGACATCTTTTGACCAAATACACAGTGTGGTTTTAAAATTAGGCAAGGTAATGAAAAGTTTGAAATTTCTGTAATGATGCTTTAAAAGGATTAATATTTATGCATTAAAAAGATGCGTCTGTGTTATTTCTAAGATTATTTTGTTCATGATTGATTTTGCAACTGCCCTTTAAAAATAGCAAGACAGAATCTTTGGGCCACCTTATGCTACCTCCTGTCTTCTTAGACTACAATATTCAAGAAAAAATGTAAAAGTAGTATAGTTTTTTAAATACCATCACCTGTGTTCCTCCGTACTCCTCTACCTATGAATCCTGATTGCATCTGGTCTTGTCCAATCTAAGTTAGATCAGAAAATGAAATACATGCTAATTTACAGCTGGAGGCATTCCGATTCATTAGGTGAACAAGTACTTAATTCAGATTAAGGGGACCATGTTTTGAAATGGTGGAACTGGATAAAATCACTAAAATTCTCTGGACTATCCTGATTTTCAGCAAGAATATCTTGTAATTTGCAATACAGTATTCCACTGCAAAAGCCTAAACTGTAAAATTTGAATAATTAAATATTTGTAACTCAGGTCTTCAGATAGTGTTAAACAATTGCTCCTCTTCTGTGTTTACCCCAGCTAGTGCCTGGCTCAGCGTGTCAAGCTCTGGACAAATCAGTCTTAGAGATCGCTAAAGCTCATGGAGTTGCCTGCATGGGGATGTAGGGATGAGGAAACACTTGTGCGTGTGGGAGGATCGTTTAAACTGCTGCTCTTGGGAGGCTGTTTGTCAGTTTGGGGTTGTTGAAGGAGTCTCAGCTGAGATGGTTTCATTGACAGGGAATAGGCAACAGGCTTGTTTACACAAGGGCAAACGAGAAAATTAATCTGAATTAACTTTACAAGTGCATTGGTTAAAAGCATTAAAACATTGTTCAGATGCTCATTCAAAATTTGAGTGTCCTAAATTGAATTTAGTTTACTTCATTTCCAAAGTGAATTAAGCTAAACTAAATTAAAGCCGCCTTAATTCTAAACAAGGGAGTCAGAGGTGTAATGTAGTTTAACTAGACCACTTTAATTTCACACATTCAGTTAATTCAAATTAGTTATTTTGCATAGCCGGATGCAGGTAAACCCTTAAACTGCTAACTCCTGTGGACAAAGACGGTATTTATGCAAGGGCCAGGAAAAGGGGACCCAAAAGTCCAGTGTACGCTCTATCAGCCATCGTGACTGAAACAGAAGAGGGTAGAAAGAACAGGCTGCTGACGGCCCACAGAAACCCATGGTGCTGCAGTTAATCAGATGGATGTCAGATACATGATTTAGAAATAGAGCAGATCTGCACTCACAGACTTACACAACTATGCAAACGCACACGTCGGTATGTGCCTTATAATAGAGCAAGGTTCCACATTAATTATATATCAGTATTCAGACATGTTAGGTACTACATAATGGATATTATAGTCTTGTTACGGATGAGTTCTAGGTGGTTATGACTTACTATTTGTAGTAACTGTGCTTGGTGCTGTACAAAAACAGCCATATAGCTAGCTGTTGATGGTTACAAGCCGCAGATCTCAACAGCCTATTTGCCCATTAAACTCCGTTAAAAACTGTATTGGTTGAATAAATGTTTATTAATTCTTTGTGGGGTCTGAATATATAGTATGTGACCCAAATGTCTAACTCCATATAGCCACAGTTATAAATACAGACCTATAGGCAAAGATAAACAAGTATGCACATTGTATGATAAATTAAAACATACTAAGAGACAAATAGTGCATTTGCAAACACAATACAGATACATAAACAAACATATAGCTCGTATTCCCTGTATCATCATCCTTAACATCAGACCTGATAGTGACTTACATGAGCCAAGCAGACTGGCTACAGGTTTGTCCTTTCATTATAAAAAGATGGCTTTGTCCTATCCATATGAAAACTAGACTATCTTCTTTGGAGATGGGCACCAACTTTATGCTGGGAGCCTATGTAGCACCTGCACCCTGAAGTGCTTGCCTGTACCTGGCTGCTTTGGGCAGCATGATAAAGCAAGGAATAAATAATACCGAGAGCAGTGGGGACTGGAACAGGAAAGATTCAGGTTCTCTGTGGAAATTTTCAACTTTTCGATGGGGTTTTCATTTTGAATAAGAACTTGAATAAAATTCTACAGCTACATTTCAGTGTAGTCAGAACCTGCTGTTTCAATAAAATCAACATATATTATTCTACTTCTTATTTTTTTAGCATAGTCTCTCATTCACCCCCAAAAAAGTCATTTTAAAGGGAAAAAAACAATGTTTCCGTTCTGGTAAGGCTGAAATTCTTTTCACAATTTTGTTCATTTCTTTAAAACCCAAGGTAAAAATAACATTAGATCTAAAGTGACACATTCCCAGCACTGTTTTTGTTTTGATTTTGGGCAAACATCTTCTACTGGTGAGGGCTCCACTATGAAATTTTCACCAGTTCTGACAAACGTTAAGGAGGGACACACAATGACACCCCTGTAAGGGGAGTCATTTACTTAGCCAACACAGGCAAGCACATACTGCGGTGGAGCACTCTACAGGATATAGAGATAATACACAGCTAATACACAATGCTGCCAAGCCCAAAAGTTAAACAGTCCTGAGTCAATACCCTCCAAAACCAAGAGACTGGCATAAAATTCACAAGGCTGTAAATAAGAATGTATCTGGTTTTTTTTTCCTTTGCCTCCAGTTCTGGCTGGCCCCTTGGGAGGCAGCCAAGTCCCACTTCCACCTGGTCTTTGTAGCCATGAAAGCCAGAAATAGCTTGGTATTAAATGAAAGCTGAAATAATTGCTTATCTTCAAGATCTGAGGTTTTACACAAAATACCAGGTATGGCATAACTTGCAAGAGAGTTGAGAATGTTATCTACATTTATCTGATTCCTCCCAGTTCAAGACTCCTTTCCTAGTACACACATGTCTTCTGTTAATCAAAATGAATGTCCACAAGGAATTCAGCACAGACTCCTGAATTTTAATAACTGGAAATGGGCTCAAAGCAAAGCTTTCAATTAAAAGTTCCCATGTTCCAGATTAAGATATTTAACCTTGGCAAGCCCATGTGTTTCTGTAGGTCTTCTTAACTCACCTGCTGGCACAGCCGCTGTTCTGACAGCTCCGGCCCGTGCTGCGTGGCAGTCACCGGTGTGCTGGCAGCTCGTGGGGCCGTACCCTACGCCAGCTCCATGCTGCTGCAGCAACGCTGCTAGCAGAACCCAAGGCGGCCAGTCCGTAGGTAACAGAAGATGTCGCTTTGAACTGCAGTTATCGCAGTGTAGGTGTACTCTTAGAAAATGATTAATTCCTAAGAGCTCAAAAATTTCTGGGCATTTTCATGGCAGAAATCTCTTGCTAGTGAAGGGCACCTAGCCACTGGCAATGCTTCTCTCCTGCTCTCTGCCTGTGGCTTGTTGTCATTTTTGAAGTTTTTGGTCTTTTCTTGCAGAGATGAGGAGTTTGTTGAGGGGGAGTGGTAGGTCTGTAGCTGCAGGGATGGATACTCTCGTGGGTGCTGTGAGTTGGACGTCTGCTCCATGGTTGTCTATGAGACTGGAATTTGGACTTGATGACCCAGGTGGTTCTCCTCCCAGGCCTGTGTTTCTATGTCCAAGACCAGCAGAACCCTTTTTGTCCTTTAAGATTTCCTTAATTCACCTTAAATCCAGGATGTCAAACAGCTACACCCAGGATCAAGTTTGCTTCCAATATTTTGTAAACTGTATGACATCTTCTAGATGTTTCGATTTTAATGAATTTCTGGCTTCCCTGACTGCAAAGAAAGCCTTCCAAATGTGAACTGAGTGTAATAAAAGTAGAAACACCTGCCTGAGGACATTTCTATGCTGCAGTCACTGCTTGACTGCAGCTCATGTAGATATACTTTAGCCAGCTTTAAGCCAGCCAGCCCGGGTCCTGATGGCTCTGCAGCCACAGCTTTGCACAGCACAGCAACTATTCAAGCACACCTTCTGTTTCCCAGGTGGGTTTTGCACCCTAACACAAATCCGCTTGGATAAATGGGAAAACGTTTCTTAAAGCCTAACGCAGCAATTAATTCTGGGAGGTGAGGCTAGGCAACCTATACACACGGGGCCGACCGCTGTCAGCCCCATCGGTACCAGTGGCATGAAGTTGTGTGTTGGCAGCTCAGCTCCTTGCTCAGCAGGATGAGTTGGCAGGCCAACCCCCTGCCTGGCAGATCTCCCCCCTCCCAGAAGGCAGGCATCTTCACCTTTCTTTCCTTCCACCCCTCTTCCTTATGTCTGGACTTGTACCGTGCAGCACAGCAGAACTGGAATGGGCAGAGATCTGCTAGAAGCTGAACGTTAATGCTCTGCTCAAATTAAATGAAATAAAACCATATGGTGTCATCATGGGTCACTGGTTTAAAACAACAAAAAAATCCTAGCTCCTCTCTAAGCCCTTCAGACAGTAAAACCGCTGCTGTGAATTCTGCCTCTCCTCAGAGTGCAGCCAAGAAATGCAGTGAGAGAAAAGGGCAGGATTGGGCTTTCTCTTGTGTTTGGAGCGAGCAGGCTAACCTGGAACAAAGTGGCACTTTTTTCCCCATGTCTTCAGGCACGATGTCAGTGTAGCTCCAGTGAAGTTGATGGACCTACACAGATTAACAGCAGATAAGGAGTCAAATCTTTTCAGGGAGGGCTGGGATTGTGTAAGGCATCTCTATTTTGACCTCTCATCTATTTGGAAGCTTCAGGAAAATAGATAACCCCTCTTCAGGCACCTTTTAGGACTATCAATCTATCTATCTAATCAATCTAATTAATCTGTCATACCTGTGCTTATATACTAATGTAGTACATGATCACCCTTCTTCTCTCTCCCTTTCCAAAAGGTAGGGAGAAGGAAATGTAATTTTCGTGACAGGAGAGAGTTTGAATGTGTGAATATTGCTCGTGGCCCCTGAATATGGCAGAGTTTGAAGGCATTCTGCTGTCTTGGCAGGGAGCGCCAGAGCCTCAGGCCAGCTAGCAAGGAAGCTGAGTCTGCTGCTCCTGCCAATGTCAGCTGTTGTTCGGAGGGTTGCAAGTAGATTTTGAGAGCAGTAGAAGCTACTGCCCCCCCCATCCTAATGGAAATTACGTTGTGGCTTTTGGGGGGCAACTGCAGTTCTGATCTTCCCAACTACATCTGCTGCTGCAAATTCAAATGCGACCACCAAAGCCAGTGCAGCTGAAATACAGCTCCTGTTGCCTTTGCCTACACCTCCCTTCCTTTCACGTACAGCCACTGTCAGCAGGGTACATGTCACTTCTGCTTCAAGCAGGGGAACGAAGCCAATACTGTGCTACAGCTCGCTGAAGCACTTACTTGGCCCCTGTTATTAGAGAGTCTGAGCCCTTCACTCCTCCTTCCAGCTGTCCTCACGGTGCCCCAGGTGGCACGGCAATGCTCCTATCTTCACACTTCAGGCAGGAAACAGAGCACAGAGAGAAATGCCATTTGTCCAAAGTCTTGATGAGAGGTCCATGACAGAGCAAGGAACTGAAGCCCTTTCCCTAAGTCGGATTAGGCTCTAACTATCAGACTTTCTGTTTCCCTTCCTTCACCCCCCAAATCCCTTGGTTGTTTTTCCTCACCATGCTATGAAGCTCGCTTTCCATTTTGAACTTTGTGCAAACAAGACTTTATTTCCCCCCTTTCTTTTGCTCAACTGTGAATTCAGCTGTGTCTCGACCCATGCACAGAAACGAAGACTCTCTCCTATTTGAACCAAAGCCATGTTCAGAGCTTTTTATGCCTGCGCAGCACCAATCTGCGGTGGGATACTGTTGGCTCCATGGCCACTGTCACCAAGGAGCCCAGAGCTGCCTCTTCTCATCCCATGTCCCTCTTTTCCTCAGGCATGCTTTGACGCCAGCATCACTGGGATGGTCACGAGCCCTTTTGTAGGAAGCAATCTGATGCAGAGAAGGCATCACTCTCTCACTTACCCCTGCACCAAGTCCCCTGCAGGCTGCCTTGTCTCTACCGCCGGCACAGCCCGTGGCTCAGCAGTACAGCCCTGCGCTAATTAAGCAGTGCGGCACAGCAGGGTGTGTGTTCCTTGGCCATCGCAGCCTCCCTTGGACACGCTGCAGAGAAAAGGCTGAAGCTTCGCAATGTTAGCCTTCCAAGAACCGCTTTAATTGCCCAGTAATGCACACCCTGGGGTCTTGTAATGCGCTTCTAATATGGAGCATTTAAAATATGAATACTCCATAACAATTACAAGGAGTTTGGTACTCTGCTGAGTGTATCCTTCCACTCTGAAAAATAATCCATGACAAAGGAATATGATCAAAGTGAGGATACCAGTGCTTTCTGAAATCTATCAGGGTCTCCTTGGGGCAGCAGGACACACCACTCTTTCCCTTAGTGCAACTTCACTCTGTTCTTCCAGGATTAAAAGAATTGCTAGACTGGGACTCCAGATGATTCAGACCTACCTCATCTCCCTCCGATCAGCCCTAGTACGATTTTTTATTTGAGATACTGTCTAAAGACTCTGCCAGCAACAGTAAGAGAGGAGAAACCACAGAGTATGTCAGGCTATGAGAGAGTTTGGTTAGAAATGTCAGAGAAGCGAGGGACGTTTCCTATGATCTGTCATTCTTTTAGCAAATAATTTCTGGACAGGTTTAGAAGTGATTTTTTACTTGCTTATTTACAAGGAGTGAAAGAAAGTTCTGCTTCTCAGAAAGGACTATGGCTCAGCTGATTTTAACTTTGAATATTTCGTTCTACATTCTTGACCAAATTTGATTAGCGCTTGTTACAATTGTCATACTAGGAGAGATGATTTTTGTCTGTCCATCTATCTTCAGAATCAGCAAAAGGAACTGCATTAAAACTGCTGAAAATAATGAAATAGAAGTCCAAACATTGGGAATTCATGATCTAATGCTGAACGTTTAAGAAAGTCGAAGGCATTTGGAAACAGGCCGTGGGTTTCAGCTGGAGCTGTGTGCAGTATTAACTCTAGAAAGAGTTGCTACAAGCCAACTATGGTAACTCATGAATTCCAGGAATGGATGTATAATTCACAGTATGATACTACGTACTGTAATGACATTATATACCATTACTTAAGATAATATCGCATATTAAATTCAGATTGTGAAATGAAGTTCAGTTGCTTTACTGCAATCAAAGATCTATAAATGTCCTGTTGCTGAAACTTCAGAAGGTTATATATTAAATCTGTGTATGTTCTCCGAAACTCAAAGTAGACAACTTGTGCAAAAACCTTCCACTGGAAAATGAAAAATGGGAATTTACAGTAAGTACCAGTTTATGCCCCTAATTAAAGACAAATGCTGTTATTAGAGCCACTGACTGTGATGGAATCAGAGCAGGGATGAATTTAGTCCAAAGTGACAATTTCTTTTGGAGAAAAGAAAGATGTTTGAAGATATTGGCATTTACTTCAAGAAATCAGCACTGCTGACTGGTGTGCCAGGATTTGTGTCCCTTCTGCTTTTGGGAAGGGCTGAGGAAGTGTTCTGTAAAAAGGCTTGTCTTTCTCCAGTGTCTAGAAGCAAGAACAAGCCATCAAAGGCAGCAAGAGGTGATCAAGGTTTTGCTCCCTCTTACACAGCAGTAATCCAGAAATCCTAGGTTTGAGGCAGCAGAGCTGGCTTAGTGCTTATTTCAGTCTCCGGTAAGGGTGAGAAGCTTTCAGCAATCCCAAAGTTTAAAGACAGCATTATTATGCTGCATCTGTTGCTACAGGACCAGGTCAGCTCTGTTCATCTTTCATCTGCTGTTTCATTAGGTGGTCTTGTGTAGGACAGACTCGCTCGAAGCCTCTTAAAGCAGCAGCAGTGATGCCTAGCTATCCTGCTGTATATCACTGTCCCTAAATGAATCGACCCGAGAGATGCACTGCCGTATTCTGTACTGCGCGTTAGGGTCCTGAAATTTCATTTCTTTCCTTACAACACTGGAGTTCGGTCGTGACTGTAGGGCAAAGGGGCACTGCTGGGGAGAGCCTCTTCATGACTTGCCTCTTCTTTTAGCCATAGGAAGTACCTTCTACCTGAGACCTCATTAGATTCACTGTGCATTTGATGCCAAGAATTATTTGATCCAAGCCACTGAAGGCTGCACAACCAGAATGGCTCCCCTTTGCTCACTGTTTCCAGACACTTTTTCTTGACATAAAACCAGTTTCATTCTTAGGAGGGGAACGTTTTTGAACAGAGCCTTTCACTTCTGGGTCACTAGCTGAAATCTGGCCCTGGTTGGTAGTGACCAAAAATCATTACCGGCTGACGGCTACTTGGTGGAATGAGCTGGTGAGTCTCCTTCCAGTTCCTAATGGACACATCTCAGTAATCACAGTCACAACTGGCACTAACTGGCGTTCTCAGCCGAGAGAACACAACTGAACGGGGAAGGAGATTGAACCTTCCTCTTCGTCCCCTGCCTGGGTTTTTGAAGCGTTATGGATAGGCATTTTATATCGCCATTGTTTCACAGGCTGTTCTTACTCTAAATAGCTTTTCGAAACTTTGCAATTTTCATGCAGCATGATTCAGCACAGCCTGATCGGCCATCTCAGTATAATTAGGCTCATCTTATGGTTCCCCTCAGTAGAAGCTGAGCCGTCTGATGCCAGCTCCCAGTACGAATGGCGAATCTGATGTCACATCTCAGTATGAATGGAACCGTCTGATGTCACCTCAGTGCTAACAGGACATTTTATAATATGTCATCTAAGGCTGCAGGGGAAATCTTCTAATCCATTCACTATGCTACACTACGATAGAACATAACACAGTATAATGTGTAGGTTAACTTAGACACCCTCAGGCAGATTTTGGATAGACGGATGGATGGATAGATACATTTATACAAAGTATACATACATTATATCACTCTATTGATTTTTAAAAAGTTCCAGGTCTGCCTGGCTATAATGAGATTTTTGAACTTTGTGTTGCGATCAATGAGGGGAATATTATTGGCCTGGAGAATTGATATACCCGCTCTCTGTGGCTTGTTCTGCTCCTGGACTGCCCCTGCCCCCAAGGTGTACGATTCCATCAGACACTTAACCTCTTTTACAGTGTCATCAGGCTAAAAGGAATCTAATAGTGACACGGGACTTGTGCTCAGCACTCTGGCACTATTGCTTTCCTGTCACAAATAATTTATAGCTTTCTATTTCCATCCCTTTGCCTGCACCCCATCCCCTCTTTCTGTTTCTCTGGGCTGGGGGAAATCAATAAACTCACACAACCGGAGTGGCACTTCAGGGGGTTTTAGGGGGAATGTGAGAGAAGAGAAAAGAAAAGAAAAAAACAGAAAAGAAGAAAAAAGTTATATTATTTGCCCTAGCACAGACTTCTCAGATCAGCTCCTCAGCTAGTGCAAATCAGCATGACCTCAGAATCTGGCCCTGAGGCCCTCAGACACCTTCTGTATAGGTCCTCAGCAGCTATAGATTAGGGCCCCTGGTACCACTGACCTATATGGGGTGAGGATCTGGATATCCATCCCCAGCTAGAACCTTGACATTCCCTGTCTCCAGCTCTGTCCCAGGCAGCCTCTCTGCCGCTCCAGCTACTGCCCAGGCCTCATCATGTGCATATCGGAGTTTCCTAACGTGCTGAGGTGATACGCTCTGAAATACCTTTCTTTTCCTAAGAAGGTTTCACTCTCAGGAGTTGGGCTTTTTCAAAAATGACCTCTCAATGTCTCTGCCTATTGCTATCCATGCCATACCACCCACTAGACACACATTTGCTCTTTGAAGTTTTGGCAACTTATTCTGTAGAACGAATCTTTAAGGGCAGCTCTCGGGTAGGCAGCAAGAATGTGTTATTTGCTTTCACTTTCTGGAGAGATTTTTGGGGAGAAGTTAAAACTAATATAATGCAGGGCTGAGAGTTCCAGAAACTCAGGCTGAAGAGCATCTGCAGTCTTCACCCTAACTGGAGAGGCTCGTTTTAATCTCAGAAAGGAATTTGGTCTCCATGGCCTCCGCAGGTCATGGCTTATTTGCCGAGTTCCTTGGTGAGACAGTTGTTCCTGAGTCACAGATACCCAGCATCTGCCAGTAGGCAGGGATCCTGCCAGTCAAGTACTAGGTGCTAGTGATTTTCTTTCACCACTGACCTCAGCTGGATTTAAACCAGTGACCTAGAGGTGAAAGATTTCATGTAACAAGAAACGGAGCACTGACAATTACAGTTCAGTTTATTTTCATTCTGAGCTGCATTATGAGCTTTGTGGCATTGACTGAGACACCTTTTTGAGTTCCCATGCTGTGCTCATTCACCACCTGATAAACACCAATTTTTGCCCTCTTTGCTGGAGCTTCTTTTTCCTGGTGATCTATATCCCATCACCACCTCCTACAGATGCCTTCTGCTCCCACCTTCTCATTTACGAAGGGCAAGGGCTTTGGGCAAGCCTTACACCAGTTCAAAGCATTCAGTTCTATGCCAGAAAGGGTATTTTTTAGGTACACAACAAAATTAAATCCACACCATTTGTAAATCCAGCAGTGGCTCTGTTAGCTGCAAAGACTGCCTTGTGATCATGCTGACAGATCAGATCATAAATGATAATGCAGTTGCTAACACACGGGAGATCCTAGCTCGTTCACTGAGCCACCATAGTTAGGCAGTGAATACACAAGTTTGGGGAGAAGACGACAAACCAGAGCAAGGACAATTCTTTGGGAACTGGACCATTACAGCAGTAGAATCAGGACCACAAGAAGACAAATGAAGCCACTCTGCTGCACCCAGGGCTCAAATCGGGCCTTCAGGTTCTGCCAGCTGGGATCGCGGGTATGCAAAGGCACAGAGAAGTTGCAGTTTAGTTCTGAACATGTGTTGCTCTTTTCCAGGATCATCAGAACCAAAGTTCAGCAACCTTTTCACCCAACACCAGACGGGAGCGGGACAGGTGTGACTGCACCAGGACATACTATCGGTAAGAGGACTGGCATGAGGGGTGGTGACAGGACAAGTGGAAATGAGGATGAAGCTTAGTTGAGGGAACAAAGTCTGACAAGCAGATGCTAAGCAGAGCAAAAGGGAGGAGGGGGTGGGGGAGAAAGAAACCTCAATGGAAATCAGAGGTTTCTGTTCTTTGTTTCCCTCATTGCATTGCAGAGAAGGGAATCATGGCAGAGAAATCGGTCCAAGGTAGGGGTTTGCCCAAAGCGATTCTGCCTTAACATCCGTTTCACGTTCATGCTCTCTCCTTCGCATCCCTAGAGAGAAGTATTTACCGCTATCCTGCCTAAGCACCAGTCTTCACCTTTTGTCTCCTTCTTACTCTGACTCTCTTTTCCCCTCTCTCTCCCAATTTCTCTTCTCTCCCTTTGCTGGAACTGGTCCATTTCTTAGAGCTAGTAATACACAGACACGGGTAAGATATTCCTGATGCCTCACAACTGAGTTCTTCATTGTTCTAGCTCTGCAGTCAGGTATCCCATGGGTGTATTTCACTGAGAAAATGCATTTTCTGCTGGGGGAGATGGGTTTATCGAGGTGAGCAGAAGATGGAGGCTGTAATAAAGGGACCAAATGTCTCCTAGTCTGTGTGTTTAAAGGTACTGTGCTAGATGTGTGATGAGGTACTTTTCACTCTGTAGGCTGTATGGTGCATATGTCTGCTGTTGCTTGCATAGCTTTATCCAGTAACAATTCAGAGCAGGAAAAAACATGCAGTATTCTGTGATATGGTGAAATACAGTGGCTTATTCGTGGCCTAAGACACTGTCTTAGATACTGTTGGTTACTGAGAATCAGCTGCTATACAAGGATTTACTGGAAGTGCTGGTCTACATGGGATAGAGCTGGCAGATATAATCCTGTACATGAATTGTGTTCAGGACCACAATGAAATTAATGGGCCAGTATGGAAGAGCATTTCTGGATGCCCTTTTAATCTGGACTTGCTCACTGGACTGGGAAGATTCCCACAACAGATGGAGTTGGCAGATACTATTCCTTCTTGGAAAAGCAGTGCAATGTCTAGGGAATGCATTGGCTGAGCTGGAATAGTGATTGTGAGTGCTGCTACTGGAGTCTCTCATTGCTCTGGGATGTACTGGGAAGTCTGGGTCTACATCGGATAGTGTTGACAGGTTCTGCTCCATTCTGGAAGGCTTGTATTGGAGGTATTGATTGCTTCAGGTCAGTGCTTTATGAGCTGAAAGATGGGTAGTGGCCTGTAAGAGAACTGGGATATTCTTCCCATTACTGGGGCACGCTGGGACATAATGGGCATGCCTACTGGATGCACAGCTCTACTTCTTCTATACTCTAAAGCCCTGATTATCATGAAGTGATCATTTATAATCTGCATGACTTGTCATTTCTGATATATTGGAAACTCATGAGCAATCTTGGACAGCCCTGAGTGGCAGGAGGAGTCTGCCAGTTGACATTGGTCAGTGCGAAAGGAAGACACTAGATTTTTATTAATCTGGGTTGGAGTATGTATCACCAACTCACTATTTGTTCTAGTAGGGAACTGAATTTATTGTCCCAACGCTGAAGTGCTTCTAACCTATGCTAAGAAGGTAATTTTTCAATGAGTGTTTTGGGTGGACACATAAGAGGCTGGTCTGGCTAAGACAGAACACGTGCACTCTTGGTGTAAAAACGCTGAGAGGGAATGATCTGGCAAAATACAGATACACTAGGAAGTCACTAGAGAATGTGGCCTATGCAGCATTGCACTCAGTTACCATGGCACGCATTGGGAAGCCTGCTCGGAACTGGGATATAACAACAAGGTTTAGCTTCTTGATGGAATACACTTGCTTGTTGTTAATGGCCCTGTACTGAAAGGCAGTGGAGCTATGGTATAGGAACGGACTGGCAAAGCTGGGATGCGGCAACATTAGCAGTAGAGCGAGTATGAGTCCTTCAGCGTGAGGGACTGGGAGTCTGCTTAGTGCCCAGGCTTTCCTATGAGACTGGTGGCATGTGTAGCTTTCAGCTGGGGGATCCCCGAGTGCTGTGCTGCTCTCCTCATGGCCCTTTTTCCCTTTTCCTTTTGTCCAGTGCCCAGCACAGCATCCCCTCCCGTCTCCAGTGCCTCCAATGATCCAGTGGGCTCTTACTCCATTAACGGGATCCTGGGGATTCCTCGGTCGAATGGCGAGAAGAGGAAACGTGATGAAGGTAGGGGGAGGGGAGAAGCTTATCCTCCCTTTTATATTCTTTGTCCCCATGTACAGGCTCCAATTTCAGGCCAAGGTTTGCAGCTGCTCCAGGGGCTAGATCAGTTTTAGCAACAGAGACCAGTTCCCCGCCACTGCCCTGCTGGCTTG
Source organism: Aptenodytes patagonicus (assembly GCF_965638725.1). Taxonomy (NCBI): domain Eukaryota; kingdom Metazoa; phylum Chordata; class Aves; order Sphenisciformes; family Spheniscidae; genus Aptenodytes; species Aptenodytes patagonicus. The sequence goes on along the minus strand of NC_134953.1, from coordinate 10,833,870 downwards.
GAATGCTCTTCTTCCGAGGCCCTTTCATGACAGGCTGCATCTCCAGACATCTGCTCTGCAGGCAGAGAGCCGTCTCCATTGCTGGAGCTGATCCCAAGTTCATTCACTGCTGGAAACGGCTGGAACTGAACTCCCCAGGTGCCAGCAGGTGCCCGGACTTTGAACTGCGGGTAAACGTGCTTTCCCCGACTCACTCGTTTTCAAACAAAATGCCATCTCGGAGAAGCACCAGCAATGTGGGAGTTACATTTCATTCCCCTTGCAAACAAGTTCCTGCCCTGTGATGTGCCATGAGCTACATTAGCTGGTGATCATAAGGGCCCAGTTTTCAATGGGTAGCATCTACCACAGCAGAACTGCCATGCTTGCAACAGTCTGAAAGTGGAACAGGAGGTCTTCTGAGTACTGTGGCCCTAAGGTTGTTATCTAAGCCTTTCGCTAGGGCTCTAAGGAATTAGGATTAAGCTATCTCCTTTTCCTTCCTACCTGCTGGGAAGGACTCAGGGCGAAGTGAATCCTGAAATGAGCCAAAAGCTGGAGCCTCCGGTCTAGATAGACTGAGTCAGGAGGGGTGGGTAAGGTCTTGGTGCTCTCATGGTGGCTTTGTAAACTTTTTTCCTTAAATCTTGCTCTTTTAATTTGATGCATTCAAAAATTGAGGGCCAGGAGGTGAAATTTTCTAAGAGTAGTGCCTGACCAGTTTGTTCGGTTCAGCCCTGCCTTCGGTATGTTGTTTTCCACTGTTGCCTGTTGCGTGTGGGGACCTCTTAGCAGGTGGCTCAGTGTGCTGCATGTGCTGTAACCCCAAGGCTGTGCCGTGCAAGAGAACATGAAGGTTCTCTGTGATACGTGGTGAGAAGACAAAGCTCTCCTGTGAGAGATGCTGCATTTTGGGGTTTTGCTAGTAATTTTCTTAGCATTGGTTCTGGTGAGGTTCACATCTGTAAGCTTTTGATCCAAATAAACACAATAATCCCAAGAAAAAAAGGCAATCATCATGACCCCTTTCTCCCTAATACAAAGTAAAACTAGAGGCAAGGACCCAGTGCAGCTCTTATTAAAGCAAATGGGAAGATTTTTGCTGATGTCATTGGAAATTGGATCAGGCCCCAGAGGAAGATCCATTTCCCAGCTAGATGGCAGTAGGGCCCAGCTAAGAGGAAAGTGTAGCAATGGAAGGGTTGAGTCAATGCCTCAAAGTCAAAAAATGTTAGGAATAAGAGGCTGCAATCATTGCAAACCCCTCCAGCATTTCCCATCATTACATATACAGGAAATAGTGACATTTCAAACTGAGTGACAAGTTTCTCTAGTGGTTGTGCAAATCTCTTGGCAGTTATTTGGGGTTTTTGTGAACCCCTGTTCTCATACAGTCCAGCATGGTGATCACCAGCTCTCAACATGGTGCCTCCATACGTCATTTTGAAATGAAGCAGTTCAATCTGGCTTTAGTGGCTATTCTTTCCAAATACCTGGAAAGATCATCCCACTTTACATGCAGCCACACAGTCACTTCCAGCCTTAGAACCTGAGGTTTTTTGGAGCAGTACAATTAAACACAGAAACAACCAAGCAGCCATCTAAGACTGTGACACTCCACAGTGACATATTGACAGTAAGAACAACTCTGTGTCTGTCCTTAGTTCATCCCAGATTTGATTTATGAAGGGCAAGCAACACTCTGCAACTCCACGCTGTTGGGCAAGAGCCCACATATCCCACTAGGAATCAAAAAGGTACCAGACAATCCTGGAGACGTTGCTTGTCTTTAGCCCTCAGAGTTTTAGGTGGCAGTTACATGACACAGCTGCAACTGCCTTAGAGAACAGCCTTCATCCTGCCATCCCAGATACCTGCTGCAGGGCGATGTCACGCTCCTGTCCCAGAGAAGTCTTGCATGGGACCCCCTGCCAGCTGCTGAACACCACTAGCCAAGAGTCGCGTTATCTGGGCTCACACTGGCCTTAAGAAATGCTGAAGGACATCATCACTTTGCAGGGCTGGGTCCTAAGGCTAGAAGGGTCCAAGGGGAGGTTTTGCACAGCCAGTGACCTGCACTCACTCCTGGGCAATCTCCCGTGTAGCTCTGAGGGCTCTGATTGTTCCTAGCTGAGATGGGGATTAGGAAAGCCTGACAAGAAATCCAGTGCAGGTATTTCTTTCATGTTCATGCTGGATGCATACACCTTCTCGGTATTTCCCAGAGCTGCTGAGCACTGTTTTGTTGCAGTTTCTTAACTGCAGGGTTTATTCACACGTTGAAAAGCCCTTAGGAGCTCCCAATGCACATCTACTTTCCCAGCATTTTGGGGGTGGCTGTTCCCTAAAGGAGGCAGAAGGAGCAGCACTGCTCTCTCTTTCTTTCCGCTCTGTTGGACCAGCTCTGCTGCAAGGATTCCTCTGTGAGGAATGCAGTTCAGCAGAGAGGGGGGAAGTACCAAGCTGCTCCTGAATCCCCAGTTCTGAAAACCTTGCTAGCAACCTCTGTGATGGCTGTGGGGAACAGGGTGGGAGAAAGAGGAGCCTCTATCTGAGCACACCCCCTCCCCCAGGTCCTCCTTGCTGCAGCTGGTGCCTACATTAGACAGTAGCACAGATGATTAAGAAGAGGAGAGATAATTATGTGTCAAGATGATGTAGCAGAACTCCCGAGTTGGACAGAAGGAGCCAAACGGATGCATGAGGTGGGCTCAGCAATGGACGCTGACAGCCAGGTGTCCCCCTCACAGGGAGTTAGAGGGAAGAGGGGAAATCCCAACCTACCAAATCTGCTGGCTGCAACTGCAAGGGTGGCCTGGGAAGACTGTGGCATTGAGAGAGAGCTAGCAGGGAGGTAGCTCTGAGTGTCTGCTAGTCACAACAAAGAACTGTCAGATCGCAAGTCGTTCCTCAAAACTCAGTGTGTCTTCCTCAGGTGAGCGCCTAGGAAGGATGGTCAGGATTTGCCCTATTAACACCATTTATTCTTTTTGTTTCAGTTTTTGACCAATGATTGTAAACCCTCTGACTTCCGTGACAGATTAGACAAAGCAGAGAGTTGGTCTCCTATGATTTTTTAAATAATTTGGCTAAAAAAGTTCACCACCACTTGTGTAGCACAGTGTGTGCCATTGCTTGCAGTCTATGGGCACAGCTAATGTTGCTGTGAGTTCCCTCTGACCTTCCCCATCACTTACACCCACCATCTTCCAGAGGCAGAAGTGGCCCTGCAGCATGTAATGACTTTCCTAAGACCACCGAGGGTCTTCCAGTATCAAGGTGCAGCTGGAAACAGGAATTCCTGGCTCTTCACAATCCTAATGTTGTACTATGGTGTGATGGCAGGCCAAGCTCAGCGGGCTCATTGTCAGACTAAGGAGCAGCAATAAGAAGTCTACAAGGATAAAGGGGAAAAATAATATGCAGAGATTTCTGTTGTTCCATAACCCCTGATTGATAGCTAAAAGGATGAGAATTGGGGTGACCCAGAGGCACTAACAAAAAATTAGTATCACTCATACTGTAGTCTTGAGCACTGTATAAGGAGAAAAAGGGAGAGATGGGGAGAAAGGGAAGGATGGATAGATAGATGGATGGATAGATAGATTAGATAATATGAAAACCGTATTTCAAACTGTTCCCTGCGTACCACAGCATCTCCAGCTGGGTGAAACTTTTGGGATCTTTACAAAACCACTCATACTAGAGATAGCTCTTTCTCTCCACAGCAGGCCACAAACAGACTTCCTTTATAGACCCAAATTCTCATTTGGGATTCGTCTTCCAGTGAGGCTGGTGCTGTAACATTCTCAGCATTATTAATCTCGGTCCCTGACAATATCTGTAGTATTTGACAGCATTACTAGCAATATCATCTGCAGTGCCGACAGTGGCAGAGATAATATCCCCCAGTATTATTGGCATTAGCAGGGATCATATCTGCAGCCTGTTATTGGCGGGAGCAGACGTAATGTGTCCAGTATTATTAGTATCAGTAGTAATAAAACCCACAGGCTTGTTAGTATGATCAGTGCTAATATCAGCAGTAGGTTTGTGGGAGAGGAGGGGACGGAGTGATTGCTACTGTAAATGGCAATAATACTCAGGCTGTTTGCAGTAAAGGAATCCCCAGAGGAGATGGGGGAGCAAACCTGAGAAGGCAGAGGTTCCTCCTTTCCTTTCTTCACCTGTCATTTTGATGATTAGAGTGATTTACATTGAAGTAAGCGATGCAGGGCTGCGTCAGTGCAGGGGGACAGTAGAGGGTCACCAACATTTCGGCAGGTCTGGTGGTGTTTTCCAAAGAGCGTTAGCTGTATCAGTACAGGTGGTTCACCGTACTCTTCAAAATGGGGTTGAGCTATGCAGAACAGGGTGCTGCCTACTAGCAGTAGGAGCACTTGCACCGTTAGTCCTGTAGCTGCAGGATGGGCAGCGTCACTGCACTTCTCTGGTGCTGCATGCATAATTTTCTGACTGTTATTACCGTGACACCCTCTACTGAGAAGCATTGCTTTTGTTACAGGTGTTCTCCTCTTCCCTCAATCCAAATGGGAGGACTCTGCAGGGCAGGGTTTTGACAGTGTTCAGCTTGGGGATTTTCCTACCTGGTCATGATCTCATTTTCCTACTGGGAAAGCAGAAATGCCTCCTTCAGGTGGCGCGTGAGGCAGGGAGATCTGCAACAGTCCCAAGTCCTGAAAGTTGTTTTTTTAGATACTGCCCCAGGACATAGACTGTCTTGAAGAAAATTTTGAACTCAATTGTTTAAGTGGAAAGTGGAGCAGAGAGGAGAGATGTGTAATGTATTTAAGAAGGTCTGACTTTTTGAGCAGATATACAGCAGCTGAGTGTGCCACTGCAAGTATGATCCCATTTGTGTCGTTCAGAGCGGCAATGATAACGTAATTTGGGAGACATAGTTGTGACATTTCAGGTGATTCTGTGTCATTGTCAGTGGCATCAATACGTGTTTGCAGGCAGTGTGGCTGTGGTTATCATGTTGTTGTGACTCTATCGCTATAGGTTGTGGGTCTGTAACACTAATGATAAGATTAACTGTCACTGCTTGCTATGCTGCCCCGTTACACTCAAGGCCGTTACCCTCTTCACAGAGGCGGCTGTGAATTATTTCTGGTGGTACGTCTGCATCATTGCATGCAGTAAGGTTGTTTCCATGTGGTAATTGTTGGTACGCTGGTGCAGGTTGTACTGTACTGTCATTGCAATTCATATAGTTGTTACTGCACCTGATGTAATGTGTTGACTGACAACAGACTGTTACCTGGCCGTGTGAGTGAAGTCAATATGGCTACTGCAGCGCTGCGTTGAGAATTGTGTGTTTTCACAAAGTATGACCATATTGTTCCACAGCATACTGGGGTTGTTTCAGGACATACTGCGTGCTTACGCTGTCATCTGCAGTATGATGATGCTTTACCATTGCTGTAGTTGTACTAGTGCAAAGAGGTCTAGCCCTTAACTGTCCTGTAGGGAAATACATTCATTTTCCTATGCTGCCTGCACACGTTTGCAAAGAGTATGAGTCATTCCACTTGACTGTATCATGGCACCTGATGTATGTTCATCTCTGGGCATATTAGGTGTATTTCTGTTCTCCCAAAACTGTTGTGTTGTTGAAGACAACAGAGTGTGTTTGGATCCCTGCAGGTGACACAACAGCGCTACTGTCTGTGGTGTGGCTGCATCGTTTCATGCTGTGATTTCTTGTCACCACAGCTGATGTGTTTGCGTTATTCTATACGATTGCTTTATTGCAGGTCAGCAATAGTCTTAATGACACTGGGGACGCATGCAGTTACATTGCCTCAGGTGCTAACCCCACGTTCCAACCATCACACACAGTTGTGGGGTGTGCACCCAGCAGTTTATGGCTGTGCACGTGGAGTGAGCAGTTTCTGTAGTGTTTCGCACTCTCGCAGTGTCTTCCTCCTACTTTCCCTGGGACTGCCTTGTTTCATGCAGCGTGGCCGAGTTTCCAGTGGCTATCAGCTTGCAGCGATGGTGTATCACTGCAAACAGCAGTGGTCACAGGGGATGTCCGGGCTCATTGTGTCTATACCCACAAACGTAGGCAACACTCCCATTCTAGATGAAAATGTAAACTGAAGAGGGAGTTTGTTCTCAGCAGCCACCCACTGCTCCCTCCTGAGGGTCTTTGGCTGGTGAGACTCTTAGGAGGACATAAGGAAGGCGCCTGCTACTACTCATCCTGCACCTCTCTAAATAAACTGCAGGAGGATGGTCAGAAAAGGGAGAGTATGTGTGGAAAAAGAGAGGAGGGGGAAACTGGATAAAGGAGAGGACAGTGAATAAGCAGCACAGCACTGTCAGAAATGTGGGCTGTTGCACCACGAATCTGAAGGGTCAGTCTGTAAGCAAGAGAGACAGTGTATGTGTGTGTCTGCACACACCCTGAGGGTTTGGGGGTACGCATTGCTCAGGAGGACTTCAGGTAAGGGAGAGTTAACAGCTTACATCACAGAAAGCAGTTTGGACAGAATGCTCTGCTTCTAAAGCTTATAGTGCTGCTTAGTTTGGCAGGGTTTGGTACTATCTGAAGACAAGCTGGTCTGGCTTCAGCTGTATTTGTGTGCGTCTCTGCTTGTGTATTTGTGTCTCTAGAAATGCACGCCTGTTTGTTTTTTGTATTTCTGTGTTAGGATCACTGGTTTCCACTTATCTGTGCTTATGTACTGGGGTGAGTGGCAGGTTGGACCCGTATTTTTGTGCATGCCTATGGAGACCTGGAAACTGTGTATGTTAAGCTGTGTATAATATTGCCTAGTAGGAGAATGCATACTGTGGATCATATGGATGTCTGGGCATGTATGGCTCAGTATTAGCACTATGTATTTCTATGAATGCCAGGTATTTGTATTCACATTTTGAGCATATACGTGAATGTTGTCTATTTGTATGTATATTCTGTGTGTATGTGTTGTTACATACTTGGAGTATCACTGTATCTTTGTGGTTGCTGGATATGAATATGTAGCCTGTTAGTGCTGTGCACTTCTGTATATAGTTTGTACAGATGTGTATTTGCATTGGGGTTATATATTTGTGTGTATGTTGTATATATATATCGGTCGTTCTTGCCTGTGTGAAGGTTGTTTATTTATGTAAATAGTTTGTATTTGTTTACATGATTTAATTTTGTATATGTGAATTTAAGGAAACTACTTTGAGTTCCAGGTTTTCGTTTAGTTAGTGTATGTACATTTTTGTAAGTTATTTGTTTATTCAGAAATTACATTTAATTGACATGCACCTGCATTAGTACCTCCTTGTGTCCCAGTTTGCATTCTTGTGTCTTTAAATGTTATTGGCTACGTTTTGTGAGTCTTACTTATGCATAGAGCTTTTCTTTATTTGTGTGAGTGCCATGAACGTGTGCTTGTCTGACTGTTTATTTATGGGTATTTAGTCTGTTATTTAGTTATTTAGATCTTCCCCTTCCACTTTTTGACTCATTCCTGGGTGGGGTTGTTGCAGCTAATGTGTCAGCAGGAGTCAGGCAGCTACAACTCCTCCCAGCGTCTCTGCCTGCTCCGCGTGTCCACCTGTGCAGAGGCTGCTCCCTAGCTTTGCTGGTGCCTGTCTCTGGATCTTCTTGCTCACTCTAGATGAGTTGTACACTGGTTCTGCCCGCATTCAGGGACGTGACTGTTACACGGGAGTCAGAGGGAGCATGGTGCCTGGATCTATGAGGATCCCAGGTTAATGCACAGTGGATGACAGAATAAACTGAAAAAGGGATCAGAAGTAGCTGGAAATGTGCAGGCAAATGGTATTTTAGAGGGCTGTTGGCGACTGGTATAACAGTGGATCAGGGTGCCATGACAGCGGGAGATAGGGATGACACTGTTTTGGGGTCAAGTGACATGGCAATGAGACATAAGGGCAATACTGCTTTGGAATCAAGGTGACATGGCACTGAGGCACAACAGGGATCAAGGTGACATGCTGATGACCCAGGCTGATCTATCAGAACAGGGAGGGCTGGGAAACCTCCATCAAGAATCAGCTGAATAAGGCAAAGGAGAACAGGAGGAGCAGGGTGAAGAAGATCGGAGGCAAGTCAGTGGACCTGTACCGCGGCTGTAGGAGCCAGGTCACTGGCAGTGGGGGACATGCAGCGTCTCCATGAGGAGATCAGTTGCATCCTGGTGTGAAGGGCTGGGGCAGTCTGTTAGCAGTGGCTGTTTGCATCACAGTGATGGAGAGCAGGGATAACACAGTGATGACATCAGGTGATGGACATATCCCGTGACGGTAGCCATGGACCATAGGGACTCTGTGGGCAGGGGCACTATTCCCAGTTGCTGGAAAAACAAAGAACCTAACGGGCAGTAAAACAAAAACAAAGGAGACTTGGAAGCACCTGACAGCCCTAATTCATCACAGCCCAAGATTTTTTTTTTCCCCCTCATGTTCCCATTATATTTGTTTGTAAAAGTGGAAATCAATTTTGAAGGTAATTTTCTGGAAAGAATGGAAGGGAGGTGGGAGGGACGGATAAGGCAGAGATGGCAAGAGGAAAAAAAAATTTAGGCCAGGCACAGCCCAGGGGCAGCTCTTGGCAAGGTGAAAGAAAATTGCATATTCAATCTCCATCCATGAATCTCCCTTGCTGCTGCCCGCCTCCTGCTCGAAAACAATGAAGGCTTTCTCCCCTACGCTGCACAACGCCTGAGTATCAGCGCTCACTTTAACTTCAGGGTCATTAATTCACCTGATTATTGCAGGAGAGGAGAGGGTTGCAGAGGCATCCGTTCTAAAGAGCCCTCCCTTAGCTCATCCTTTGATTAGTTTGGGGTGGGGGGAGTTCAGATAATGTGTTGTCTTGGACTCAGTTTAAAATGGGA